>NW_022639488.1:1651054-1685609 GCF_010583005.1 Odontomachus brunneus | reverse complement strand
CTCCCGCCCTTCCCCTCCAGCGGCTCTCTAATAATGCGCGCGCGCGTAAAATTACGACCAGTTTAACCAGTATTTTCATTTGCAACAATGCGGCGCGAAACGATCCGTCCGACCGAAATGGGTCGCAGGCTAAAGATTATCGTGGACCGGTTGATCGGTGATACACAGCGAGCTCGTATTCCAG
This sequence comes from Odontomachus brunneus, assembly GCF_010583005.1. Taxonomy (NCBI): domain Eukaryota; kingdom Metazoa; phylum Arthropoda; class Insecta; order Hymenoptera; family Formicidae; genus Odontomachus; species Odontomachus brunneus. The sequence goes on along the minus strand of NW_022639488.1, from coordinate 1,685,425 downwards.
TGATATTTATTGCCGCTCCAGCGAGGAGAAAGAGCGTGTATATACACGCGGCTTATTAAACGTACTAACGATGAAACTCGTTAATAACAAATCAACTGCTTATACGACTGATACGACGATCGCCACGTTGTTTTTCGCTGATTGCACGAAAGCTTAATTGAGGATTGAATTACTGAGGATTCAGTACGAATAAATGTAATTCAGGACGCGTATCTTTGATCTCGTCTTGTGGGCTTTCTGCGGTCAGTACAGCGGACTTGCTGTGCGATTACTTGCGTCTTATGCTTAATTTAATGTGTGTGAGATGTAGGTAGCATCATAACGCTGATGGCCGTCACGATACTCTACGTTGTAATACGTTGATTGTCGTGTTGATTTTAGTTGATTATATGAAAGCTTAACTAATGATTAAATTGTCAAAAATACAATAGACGCAATTCGCAAGTCACATTTTGCCTTATTTCACTGGGTCTCTATTAGCCATACCAATCGGGGCTTGTTATATACAACTAATTATGCTTAACTGTACTGCACTGAGAGAAAAAAATAGTTGGAATAACTATAATCTCACTATATTTTATAGTTCGTTTTGGCCTCAAACATATTTTTATAGTTCATCTAAACATGAAGATATAGTAGAATGAATACAGATTTATAGTCATCATCTTATTACTTTATGGTAAAGCACTATATGGTAAAGCACCTTTTGAGAATATAGTTACATGTACCTATATTTGCAAAATATTTCAATTGTATTGACTATATAAAATAGTTAATTTCTCTTACCATTCAATATTTATTATCTTACTATATTTTTTATTTCAAATAATTCTTGGTAAAAATTTTACACGGGTCAGTTATATTATGCTTATATTGTAAATATTACAAATATTATGGTAACATTTACTATAAAAATTATATTCCTAACTATAATCTTTTTACTATGCCATTATAGTTCCAAATATCATACATTTTTCTCTCAGTGTGTATATGTAACTTAATAAAACGCGACAATATTACGATGTCGGTGATTGACAATAATCACGATATTTAATGTGTTAACTTGACTGTTACGATGATTTCCGTTGATTGTACGAAAGTTTCATTGATGATTAAATTGTCAAAGATATAATAGACGTAATTCATAAATCACATTTTGCCTTATTTCACTCTATTAGTCATACCAATCGGGGTTTGTCATATACAATTAATTATGCTGTTAATTGTATTGTATATATAAATTAATGAAACGCGAGAGTATCACAATGTCGGTCATTGGTGATATCACGGTATTTAATGTGTTAACACGACTGTCACGTTGATTTCTGTTGATTGTACGAAAGCTTAAATTGTCAAACAATAGATATAATTCGCAAGTTATATAATGAAGTTTTACCTCATTTCATTGGCTCTTTGTTGATCATACGATCAACTTTTCAAATGCGATTAATTATATTTTATATGTCACTTGATAAGACGGTAAGTATCACAATGCTGGTCATTGATGAGCATCACGGCATTCAACTTTCACATTGATTTCTATTGATTGTATAAAAGCTGATGATTGAATTACCAAAGATACAGTAGATTTAATTTAATTTCATTCCCTGTCGGTCATATAATCGGTATTTATCAAATATAATTCATTATATTATGTAACTTAATGAAATGCGATAAAGCATCATGGTGCCAGTCATTGATGATAATAACGGTATTCAATACGTTAACCCGACTGTCACGTTGATTTCTGTTGATTATACGAAAGCTTAATTAATGATTGAATTGCCAAAGATACAATAGGAAGATATAATTTGAGAGTTGTATACAGTTTATCTCATTTAATTGACTCTTTATTAACTATACAATCGACTTTTCAAATGCAATTACAATGCTGGTCATTGATGACTATCTTAGCACTCGACTTTCACGTTGATTTCCATTAATTGTACAAAAACTTAACTGAGGACTGAATGACTAAAAGTACAATAGATTTAATCTGATAAAAGAAGTCTTCTTTAATTCTTTTACTTATTTAATTCATTGTTTATCATTCGTGATTTAATTTTTTATCTCATTTCATTGACTCACTATTATAGTATAACCAATTTCTTAAATGCAATTAATTATCTTTATATTTACTGGCTCTTAGGAATCAATTAATTGAACTTTGTACATAACTGAATGTACAAAATACTTAACATAACTCGCAGACGTGATAGCATCGTAGTTAATGATGACAGATGACTGTCGAGGCATGTTAACTTCCAATCGATACGTTACATCCCACCTTGCTTACTCCTATTCATGATCAGTTACCGCACCGTTTTAGCAGTGCGCTGTTGCGAAATTTCACGAGGCATTACCTCAACGTCAGAATATTTTAATTGCAATGTGACTTCTCTTTCTCGCGACATTTATTTTGATATGTAAATGAAAATGAAATGTAATGACGCGTAAATTTGGCAGAATTTTTACTAGTCGATTTGCAAAGATTGCAAATGATTTATATGGCATTCATATCTATCATTTAAAGTGACAAATTAGAAATATGAAAGAGTACGAACAAAATTTACTCAAAACAATATTTCATGCAAAACATAATATGAAAGCCTTTATGTAACTTCTAATATTTGTTGCTATATTAATATATGTTGCAAATATTAATATACAAAAATTTGCATTATTATATGACATAAATATAATGATTAATTCAATATAGTATGTTTACAAAGTAAATGTAATTAAAAGAATTGTAAAGTTTCCGATTGTCTCACATAGTGATAATCATGAAAAAATAGGAAAAGGGCAATTCGAGTTCAAGCACAGGACTAATAGTGCTATATACCATATGGGTAAAAAACCTTCCTTGTGTTAGGAAATCGTGTAATATTTATTGAACATGAATAATCAATATAAAACAATCATACGTTTCGGCTCAACCATGAACCCTCTTCAGTGATAATAAAAAACTCAAGGTTTACGACACGAACGCATTACAATTAGTTAAAGACCTGCGTAACTTGACATGAATGTTAATCGCAATATTAAAGCTGACAAGACCGTTAAATAATAAAATAAAATAAAAAGATAAGTAAAATTGAAATATATAAGTAAAATTGAAATGTATAAGTAAAATTGAAATATTTCAATTTTACTTATTTTTTTATTTTATTTTATTATTTTTATAGTTATGACGGCTACTTCTCAATATTAATTAACTACTTAATATTATTTCGGTAACGGTCTTGTCAGCTTTAATATTGCGATTAACATTCATGTCAAGTTACGCAGATCTTTAACTAATTGTAATGCGTTCGTGTCGTAAACCTTGAGTTTTTTATTATCACTGAAGAGGGTTCATGGTTGAGCCGAAACGTATGATTGTTTTATATTGATTATTCATGTTCAATAAATATTACACGATTTCCTAACACAAGGAAGGTTTTTTACCCATATGGTATATAGCACTATTAGTCCTGTGCTTGAACTCGAATTGCCCTTTTCCTATTTTTTAATTGATATCTTCGTTTGCGAGTTCTTATTTCTTTCTCTAAATAATCATGAAAGTTTATCTAGACACTCGTTCTCAAAGCTGCAGCGAAAGCGGGTTCGATGACGATGGTGAGCAATTGTTGGAATGCGACAGGGATAATACGAGTAAGGCCAATACCGATTTCAAGGCTGTTCGCGGCTCGTTAGGCCCGACGATCGTTTTTGCCGGATTAAACGCATCGCTGCACCAATGTTCCCGGTTGCCGATGTTGACAGCGATCACCTTAGACTACGTGATTATCGAACGGACGGACAGACGATGACGTGTCGGTCGATACTCGAAGGATACTGCGGGAACGCTCGAGAGTCCTGCCGCTGCCGCACGTGTAACACCTCACACGGCCGTGATTACCCGCGTAACAAACTGTATGTCGATTTTTTGCCGAACGCGAGAGGCGTCGTTCCAGTCGGATAAATTAGCGGACCGGCGAATCCAATGATTCTTCCTTTTTTCGGCCGTTTCAACGAGGACGAATGGACGTTTTTGCGATTGAAACGGTCATCGTTTTGCCGTGTCTGGCTCTGACGAGAGAAATATGATTTCATGCGCATGGATTGGTGGCAGGGAATCCGTTCCGCGAGCGGTTTTTGCCGCAAAAGCCAATAGACGGGGGGTGAGAGGCGATGTACTCGTAATTTCTGAACTCTCGAAGGGAACGGCTAAGAGAAATGATATTAATGCGTATCTCAATTACCAGACGATAATGATACATGCACGTGTGCATGACGACTGACGGTGCTTTCAAAGAATTTTGCCTATGACGCTATGTTCGTTTGCCAGAAGAAACCTTGTCGATGTTATTCGAAAGAAAATGAGAGAGAGAGAGAGAGGGGGGAGGTGAAGACAGTAAAGTAGATATCTATCTTACTTTGGGTGAAACTTATTGGGTATAGAGCATGTGTTTTAATAATAAGTTGATGATGTTTTTTGGAAGCGAGCTGCGGCTGCACTAATTACAGAATGTCAGAATTGTAGTGCATGACTAAATACAATGCTAGCATTGAAATGTCCCCACATTTTCTCAAATATAGCATAGTTTCTGATTCTGCCTAAAGGAGGATGTCCAAATTTTTATGGCCACTGGTTCTGGAGTATAATGGTTGATAATGGTTGAAACTTAGAGCATTTGACAGATATAGTATATATATATATATATGTATATATATATTTAATATTCATTAAAAGTCTCCATTCATGTAAGTTAAGCATATATAAACGTAAAATAAGCATCACTGCACTTGTTAAGTCAAAAAACGACGAGGACGTTATAGGTGGCAAAAGAAACCGGATTTAAATGGCCCCAGGGTTACATGTTGATCATTTATTGTGCATTTTTAGTATTTATATTGAAAGGAACAGTGGATTATAAGATCGCAAAATGGTCTTTTTAGAACAGATATTATTTTTGTTGAGTTTCGTTAAAATCAAAATAATATTAAAGTTAAGAAATATAAAAAACTGATTTAGATTAGTAAATTTTCGAGCCTCTCGAAATTTTGTATTAATATTCTCCGTCGTGAATGAATAAAGTTAAGCGACGTGTTATTAGTTAGAATGAAGTTTTTTACAAGTATATGATGTTTTTTTGGGTAAAAAAAGCAATTTTCATTCATAAAATGATTAAAATTAAGTATATGAAGAGGCGAAATAAAGTTGACTAAAAAAACAGAAACAAAAAAACACATAATTAAGGGCCGGCAGAACTGTGAAAATTTCTCACGGAAACTCTTGAATTATTAATCAGGATATATATTTATATAGGATATGTCTTTTACCCTGCAATACTGGACAACTGAACCCAGTAAGATCAGGGCAAGATGGCCATGTCGCTGTATGTTTGTATTTGGTTATTACAAAACAAAATATACGATTAATAGAATCGTGGCGGATATTGACACATTAAAGAAATCTGCCTCTATCATGTTTTTGTACAGTTATAACAATTAGTTGTCTGAGAATTTATAACTTGGAAATTCTGAAATATGGGGCATTTAGTCCCGGTCTTCCTTATACACTTGACAAAATAAGCGTCGTATTTTGACCGTAATAAACCTGAAGCTGCTTTATTGTTAGTGTAAAAATGGACTTTGAACAGCTGGTTACTGCGTACATTATAACTGTTCTACGTTTTTTGGATATGGCAGGCACTAATCAAATGTTCCAGAACCGGTAGCGTCATTGAGCGACGTTTGCATGGTTCTGAGTGTCAATTATGAATCTTTTCCCCTAGTGTGAATTCGTGAATTTATGAAAATTGGAAAATCTAACTTTAAAAATATATGGAAATATTCACTTTTCACGAGTTTGTATTGGAAGGAAAGATTCATAAAAAATATCGCTTTCAAATATTACAAAATTATTCACTTTTTATGATTTCATAGGGGAAAAAATTACATGATTGATAAATAAGATCAAATTCATATGAAAAGATTCAGAATTGATATCCGGGATGGAGCATTGAAGATAAATAATTTTTTTATACTATATTTATTCCTAATTTATTTCTTTACTAGATTATATCGTATTTTTCATAAGTATTAATGGATATTCGACAGTAATAATATATAAATACAAATATTTTGCAATTTTATAAGCCTTACAGCTCAAGGTAGCGCATTAAAAAATGTTTGCAAAAATCGCTATATATCTTAAGATTGCAATATTCTTCACAATAATGGTACTATTATAATTTTTATCTTAAACGCTATATACCCTGATGAGCTGATGTAACAATTTTCTTTCATAAATAATTAAAAATCTATGCGGTTATTTGCAAAATGATAAAGAGTTTTTTTACTCAATTTGATTTAATGTATAAGCACACATCAATAGTACACATCACCGAACTTCTTTAATGAATATATATATCTTGAGATTTATTACGAATATCTTACTATTACTATATCTTGTCATACGTTTATACGTTATATGCATTTGTTCAATTCTACTGTGAAATGACTGTGAAAGGACCGTGGAAAGAATATTTTGAAAAGAAGAGCGCAAGGAAAACTGTGGCTTAGAGTCGCATGTTTGAAACATTACATTCCTAACCGGAATCCACAATTATTTTGGAGGACCGGACTGAGTCCCAACTAGACTTTAAGAAATTTTCTATGCGGCTGAGACAAAGAAAAAAACGAAGCATAAAGAGTAATATAATAATATATACAATACTACACGAGACAATACAATAATATATTACACACAATAAGAGAGAAAAAGAAGAGAGTGTTGGGAGAGTACACTGAGAGAAGAATTTAGTAAATATTATCAAAATTTGGTTACTATTACTAAATGATAGACGTAAATATAACGGGACAAAGCTATGGCAATACTTATTAATTAATTTAGTTCTGTAAAATAAATTATTTATTTGACAGAAGTAAAATTTATTTGCTTCCAGAATATATTTGGTAAATAAAACTTATTGAATAGTTGAGCAAAATAAGCGATTTTGTAATAGTTATAAAATTTTTGATAGGTTCAACCAACCATCTGTAATAATAGATATTGAAACGATGTAATAACTGCAAATGAATGAATTTTTCGTTGTGTTGCAACAAAACATACTTATATTGGTAACAAAATAGAACTCGTACCTACTGAATTTTTTATTATATGAGATATAACGATTTCATAACAATTATCAAATATCTGTTCATAACTGTAATATATTTTATATTAAATATTTAACATTAAGTAACTATTACTAAATTATTTAATTGATGTTACTGTGAATGCAATTACGTCATACTCCCGATCTATTAAATATTTGGTAATTATTATCATATTTAGTATTAGTTACTAAGGATTCAATGAATTTCTGTAACTAAATGCAGTTTGTTATAGTTGTCAGTCTTTTCTCTCAGTGTAGACTTCGCTTGGGACTTCGAAACAAGTGTGCAGTGCAGTGTCAATTTTAACAATTCCGCCGGTCGTAGGAGGTGCACTGAGAGAAGAATTTAGTAAATATTATCAAAATTTTGTTACTATTACTAAATGGTAGACGTAAATATAGCGGGCCAAAGCTATGGCAATACTTATTAATTAATTTAGTTCTGTAAAATAAATTATTTATTTGACAGAAGTAAAATTTATTTGCTTCCAGAATATATTTGGTAAATAAAACTTATTGAATAGTTGAGCAAAACATACTTATATTAGTAACAAAATAGAACTCGTACCTACTGAATTTTTTATTATATGGGATATGACGATTTCATAACAATTATCAAATATCTGTTCATAACTGTAATATATTTTATATTAAATATTTAACATTAAGTAACTATTACTAAATTATTTAATTGATGTTACTGTGAATGCAATTACGTAATACTCCCGATCTATTAAATATTTGGTAATTACTATCATATTTAGTATTAATTACTAAGGATTCAATGAATTTCTGTAACTAAATGCAGTTTGTTATAGTTACCAGTCTTTTCTCTCAGTGTGGATCGGAAGAAGAACGGAAAGAAGAAGGCGGCAGGCCCGGCCGTTATGTCCGATGGAGATATGTATTACGACTTTAGTGAAAATCGAGTTAACTAGTATGCCGCGCGCATAAGTGGCACAGCATGTATTACGGGCGGCTGTTTAAACGCCGGTACATTCGCAAATATCCGTGCGTGACGCTCGGATTGCTGCGACCGTGCCATTGTTGCGCATATGTAATTACCGCGGTCGAACAGCGCCCGCAGAGTTTAACGCCTACGCGCTTCGATCTAGATTTATAATAGCGGATATCAAACAATTAGCGCTGATTGCTTAATGACTCGTGGCCCCCGGCGAAGAACTATGGTTCCGCGATTGTCGTACCGGAACGACTCTCGGCAGGGTCGGTCGATGCCACGCACCGTGAAACCAAACGCGTACAGGGTGTACGAGAAATACTCGTTTCTCTCTAATGCGTGCATCTCAGGCGTGCAGCCGTTTCAATGCCAAGACACCGATCGTTAAACGATTAGCAAGCTGTAAGCTTCGTACAAGAGCACGCGAATGTCAAGAATATTAACCTCCTGTTGCACCATGTAACTTTACACCCAAAAAAGAAATAATTTTAATAGAAGTGGAATTCTCTAAATCTTAGGGGATTTTACTCTTATATATGGCCTCAAGAGGATTGCTTTGAAATCAAGAGATAAATAATCTTAAACACAATTCTTAAAGATAGAGGAATTGCATATTGAATGTACAGTGCAAATCTATTTGTTCTTTATCTAAATTTTCTCTTATATATTACTTCAACTAAAAAATATTTCTTCGGATTTAATAAATTTTATTGCATCCACACGAAAGAAAGATCAGAAAACTTTGACCGGGGTTGCTTGTGTGTATCTGTAGATGTCCACTTTTAACTTTGCCATATGAGATGAAAGGCATCAAAGACTCGACTGGGATCGAACTCAGATCTTCCGCTTGTCAGGCAATCTCTCTTCCCACTAAGCTATTTAAGACTTCATGTCTGTGACATCGATATATTCAGTGAAAATTGATTCGTTGATTAACGTCCAAATGATATCAAACTGGCGTCGGTTTGACGATTTCAACGTCGATTTGATTGAAACGTCGACAGTGAATTGACGGTGGAAGCTCTAAGCGTGGCGCTTGGTTTCAACCAATCGTACACGACAATACGCAGCGAAACAACAGTTCTTCGCGTCTCTCGTACTGCACGTAAGACGGCGTTGTGCTTCAAATTAACATATTCCTTTTGATATAGAAGAACGCAATTAAAATAATATCTTATAAATGCACGATGAGTGGTTCCCTTTAATGAAAGATGAATATGCTTTTTGTAAGATATTTCTTTTAGAACATGGGGTTAGAGGAAAATTCACTTTGTACGTAGAATACTTTTTTTTTTGAGTGTAAAAAAACAGAAGTTACATATATATTCGTATTTTTAGAGTCTGATTTTGATCGTGAATTATTGGGAGCATCATTGTGACTTTAAGGCAATAAAATTGCCGTCAAACATTTCGTTTATAACAGTTCTTATTTTTATGCTAAAGTAAAGGAAAGAAAATATCTATAAATAAAAATTTCGCTACTAATTTCTGACACTCGAAATTGTGCTTGAAGATAATAAAATATTTATAAATTAAGATTTAGCAATTAATTTATATCCCATTATTAATTATTTAAAGGCAATAAAATATTTCTAATATAAAATATTTCTAATATAATAAAGTATAATTGTGATCAAAGATAATAAAATGTTCATAAATTAAAATTTAGTTTAATTAATTAATTTATATATTTATATTCCATACACAAGCATAATTGTGTTTAAAAATAATAAAATATTTATAAATTAGAATTTGATTATATTGCTCGATACCTCACAATAAATGTTTTTCTGTGTTGTTATGTTATTTTTCCAGAAACAAATAAAATTGAGTTATTAACATTAAAAATAAAATAAATTGAGTTATTAATAATAAAAATACAGAAATCAGCATAACAGGTTCAATAAACAGTATATGTTACAAATAGGTTATTATAAGTAGGTTATTACAAGTAGTTAAATATTATTTGATATTTTCTAAACATATATATTTGTTGTTGGACATTATCGTAAAACCGCAGAAAACACAGTAACAGATGATTGCTTCGCAACATTATTCCTGTTTCTTTAAATAATCGACAAATAGTAGATCAATATTACAATCAGAAAATCCTATTGACCTAGTTGCATTTAATACATGTAAAATCGAAATTTTGATACTACTTTCAACTTTACTATTCCGTTCAACATTTATTTTAATATTCTGAAGCTTATAACACAACCACAGCACAATAACACAACATTTTGAAACTAAAGAAGGTGAAAATTGAAAAGAAATTTCATCAGAGTCCAAGTAGTAGTTAAATTGAATTATTGAAATTAAATCTACTTTGCTAACTTAGCTCTGTACTGCGTTGTAGAATTCAGGGTTTAACATAAGGCCAAAATTTCGACTCGGGAAGGCTATTATATCGGCTTGTTTATGGAAAAGAGTTGCAAGAAACGATCAAATCGGAATGAATGAATGAATCTGCATTTGAGTCGAGACGAGTCGTACACACCCGATATGTTGACACGCGACGTCGATTGAATGGACGAGCGTATCACGCTCAGGAAATTCTCCTTTCGTTCTGCGCTATTAGCTGTATGTGCCTTATATGACATGGTTTATGCACGCTGAAAGTCCCACTTTAATGACGTCCGATTTTATCGTTGATGATTCTCAAGAATTTTACTGTTGCCGGCATTTTACTGTTTGATGGACAATTCCGTACTCGGCCCGTCGCATCCGGCCGGCTTATCCTCTCAAAAATCTCCTATCGTAGCTCTCACAGGCTCTTTTGTTATTTTATTAATGTAATTTTATTTTATTTACGATTTTATTAACGTATATAGGCTCACCTTGTTCCGTCATATTTCCCGGTTTTATTAACGATTTCTGTTCCGATTGCCGTCACGTGTCAATAATCGCGATTTATGCGCGGCCGATTTTAATAATCGCGTAAATCACGGAGACGCGCGATCTTTATTTTAACAGTCGCGCCGGACATGTCCTCTTTATCATTAACGAGCGCAAAAAGTTCGCGCTCGCGATATTTCCGCGAAATGCCACGCGGCCGACACGTTAATAGGAAAAGCAGTCCGAAACGGGTGGTCCGACGATGGAAGGGTTAATCGGAGCAAGGAGCTGTTTCGTGATACACGAGTATACCGTGAATGCCTCGCGTGTTTTTGATTCGTTCGCCCCGAGCACGCCGGCGGAAAGCATTAATTAGCTGTGCATAACCGACTCGGTACAGGACGCGCATGACGCACCGAGTACACGGATTTCATCGCCTCGGCCGGGTTTCATCGTTTTCTCGCGCTTAAGTCCGTTACTAAACGCGCGCGCGCTCGTTAGTCGCAATAAGTAACAAGTAATGGCTCGCGTAATCGTAACGAACGTCATCTGAAGTTTAAACAACCGGCACACGCGAGGGATTTCTGTGAAAGGGAAATTCCCGCACGTGTATATCCTGGAAGAAGAGGCACGCATAGAAATGAATATTTTCAAGTTTCCGAAGGAAACATGCAACTTTGCACAAGGTCATCCGTTAGACTCGTCTCACACTTTCTCAGCAAGATAAAACGTTACACGAAAAGAGAGGTTTAAACGAAAGTTATAAGGTCTCAAAAGACCTATCTAATTATGATATTATTATAGATTTCCCAATTGTGATTAATGTTAGGAACAGTTAGACTCTCAACGTTATTTTTTTAAAACGGAACCTCTCCATGTTTTCTTTGTAGATTTGGATATTACGTCAAATAATAAGAAACTTTCGCAGATAGATTTTCTTGATTATCACGCATGAGACAATCGAAAGTTGAAAACTTTATAATTTTTTAAATTATATTTATGAATTACATGTATAATGTATTGCATTAATCATTAAATCTACATCATACAATAATGCAGATTTTTATTATATTGATGTAGCAACAAATTTACTAAGAGTTACATTCAGATTTTCTTATTATATTTTGCATAATACTGTCTTGAGAAAGTTTTCATCACTCTCCAGATAGATTTTTATGATTATTATGAGACAATCAATGATAAACATTTTATAAATTTTTAAATTATATTGATGAAGCAAATGTGTTGAATGAATTATTAAACTTACATCACGCACAATAATATAAATGTTCTTTTATTTCGATGCAGCAACTAAAATCAGCAACTTATTCAGATTTCCGTATATTACATATAATATATAAAGGTATAAATGTTTTACGTCAATTTTAATATTTTTTTCTTTTGATATATTTTTTTGTAAATTTTGATTTTTTATTTCGTCACATTAAGTAATAAATATGAGTGTCATACGAACCAATCATAAAGAATTCTTGCTTTAGACTAGTAAAGTTGTTGCTAAATTTATTTAATTAAATTTATGCTTCCTAGTAAACACCAAGTATCAATAAAATAATATCCATGTTATATAATGTTCCAAATAACAAAATAATTGTTATGCTATAGTTACATTGTTGTGTGAAGCATTATAATTGATATTATACTACTGATACTTGATGCTTGAACTGTCAAAGTTTTATATCAGATATTTTCTTTTTAAATTTTCCAGATTTGCAACGTCCCGGTTACGTCTTGTATGTGAGTGTTTTATATAGCATTTATATTTATCATACAAAATATGAAAAAGAAATACGAAAAAATTACAGAAACAATCCAGATAAACTTTGATAATTATCACGACGTGAGACACTCGATGAAACACTGATGGAAACTTTAAAACTTTTTAAAATATATTTAAAATATATGAAGCAAATATATCGTATTGAATTAATTATTATTTTTGACAACATAATAATGTAAGTTTGATAGCATAATAATGTAAGTTTTTTATTATAATAGTACAGCAACAAATTTACTAAAGTTATACTCAGATTTTTAAAGTACATTTTACATGATATATTGTGTGTTTGGAATAACTTTTTTTACATTTCTTTCCTGTTTCTATTTCATCAATTTATATGATAAGAGAGGAGAGAATGTATGTTATTATGAACTATTTATATAAAGGATGCAACCTTTGCATATTCACTAGTAAAGTTATTGCTAAATTTATATAAACTTGTTTTACCTAGAAATAATCAAAACTTGCTGAAAACATTAGGCTATGTAAAATGTAACATGAAAATCTGAGTGTTATTTTTACTAAAATTGTTGCATCAACACAACAAACAATTATATGGTGCAAATGTAATAATTAATTTAATATTATATTAATTTAATTTAATATTATATTAATTTAATAGTATATGCGCTTCACGAAATTTAGTATTAAAAGTATTGCAAAACTCCCATCACCAATTGTTGTGATAATCCTGAATGTCTATTTGGGTTTGTCCTGAAAAATTGGGCTCTAGAAACATAAAAAAATGTTTTAATTAAAAATTAAAAAATGGAGAAGGACTAAACTTGAAGATCATTTTCACAACAAAAAAAGAGTTGGTAAAAATAAAGTATATATATGTGTGTGTGTGTGTGTGAGAAATTAAAACTTCTTGTTCCTTTACGCATAGAATTCAAATCGTCTATAGTAAAATAATACGATTACGTGTGAGAAAGAAGAGTGTCAATTTCGAAGACTTGAAAAATTGTCAACTTCATATGTTTCGAGGGCGTTCTGTCGGGAGACGTGGCATTGTGTCTCGAGCACCTGCTGATTCGGCCGCGTAGAGCAGAGATGGACGGCCGGAGGCAGCGGACTCGCGCACACAATACATTCTCGGAATGTTTCGACCGGGCCTGGCTGGATTATACGCGTCTTCGTAACGGTGTTTCCCGCTCGCGCGGTCGGGCCGGTGTGTGCGATAGATCCCACGCTAATAATTCCCCCTCGGCACCGTTTCAGGACGCTTTAATGTGACAACGTTGTCTCGTCGGCTCTCTTTTCTCAACGTCAACCACGACGTCAGCCACTGTCGGTCGCAGCCAATACACGGCGATTTGTGTCTTTACCGTTCCTCTTTTGAGGGACGATCAGCCGACGACGACTCGCTACATCTCTCCCGCGAGCACGGTATTCAAAATTAACCACTGAACACGCTCTAAGCTCGTTTGCATACATTTATAAACTGGTTAGAGGAGAAGAAGACGCACAGTGGAGAATTAATTTCGCGATGAAGTTACAAACACGATGTCTGCATCAGTTTTCAATTTACTAACGTCGATAGTTGATTTAGAGAGTCTCTTTCAATTTTCGTTTTTACTGTTCCCGATGTATACGCTAATGTCTTACCGTAGCGTTCCCAGACGCTTCGAACTCGACCACACCATTTTGCTCGTCAGCGTCTCAACCAACAGTACCTTCTTCTTACCCGGCGCGAACGCGCATACGGCGATTTGTCTTTGCGCGTACGTGCATCGCAATATCAAATCGACCGCCGCGTCGTTTATGGTATTCGAGCGACGACGGGACTACGTCTCTCACGTCCACCGTTCTAGAATTCCAGTCGATCTCCGGCGCGACGGTCGCGTGATTCCGCGCTTCGACGTCCGCGATTTATCTAGAATTATCTGCGTTCCGTCGTCGCGACGGCATCGCCGATCTCGTGAAATTCGACCATCGATCATGTCTGAGGTGACCAACTGTTCCGAGTTTTCGGCTCTCTATAGAGGCATCCCGAAGGAATCCTAGGCGGGACGCTATTTGTCCCGATTTATGCCGAATCGAAATTTTACTTTTCATTCTACTTTTCTACTTAACTTTCTAATATTTATATATTTTGAAGAAGCGATGTAGGTTTGATACAAACAGAAGTCTTACTTGGTGCTTTTGCATAATAAAAAACGCACAAACGTTATTAGTAGATTCTAAAGAAAACTTCTTCATAAAGCTGTAGATCAAAGAGAAATAAATGACGTTAATATGGAGTACCAAAGTAGTATCAAAGTAAGAGTTAAATAGAATATTGGAGTCAAAATAAGGTTAAAAATTTCAACTCGGATTACATAACGTAAAATAAATAATATAAAATTGTATTACTATGTATGTGTATTATTTTTTGTGTGTAGTGAGAAAAAAATATATTTTATGTTAATTTTTCATTGCCTTTATTTTTTTCGTTGATGATTGTTTTTTGATTTTATTGTAAACATTTTATCTAATTTTAAGCTAAAGATTTATATTAACATATAGTAGAAGGCTATGTTCTATTGATTATTTAATGTTAGCCTAATAATAAATAAATATTTTGCTTATTACCTATGTTTGCTTTACCTACCTATATAATTTATTCAATCTATCTATTTTAAAAATTAATATGACAAGGTATATTTAGACTGTTTCTCCTAAGTACATGTAAAAAAAAGTAGGAGGTGTGTGTGTGTGTTTCTTCATATAAAAATAAAATTTATATGGGGATACATATCCTAAAATATTTCATTTTCAGCATATATCTCCCGAGAAGGCTAAAAAAGAATTTTTTTATTAATAAAAAGACAACAAAATGAAACAAAAATTTTTAATTTTGTATCTAGCACTAATAGTAGCTCATATTTTTAGATAGTTTTCGTTCTTAGAAAACAGGTTAATGATTGAAGACTAATTATATAGGTAGCTACCTTTATTTTGTGTACATGGTTTTTCATCTTCACAGATAAATATGAATACATCTTATTTTCGATTATATCTTATTAAAGAGAAATTCTCAGATATTTATATACAAAACAATTATTTTTATCAGAATTTCCTAACACGCACCATTATCGAGAAAATAGAAAAAATGTATTTTATTAAGAGATTAAAATTGAGAGAATGAATAAAATATAATTTCTTCTTATTTATTAATCCAAAAAAAGTATCGAAATTAAAAATTTTTATATTTCATCGTTGTCTTTTTATTCGAAAAAAAAAAATACTTTTCTCAACTATTCTTTTCGGGTGGTATATTTTGGAAACAAAACATTTTAGGACATATGTTCATATAAACTTTTTTCTTATTTTGACATAAGAAATTACATTTTGTGTCTTTGACATGTACTTAGAAAACACCCTGTATGTGTAATAATTAAAAAAAAGGATATGTATATATACGTTGACATTATGTTAATATTTTGTAATCTAATCTACCAATGAAGCTGGATTTTTTAGTTATGTTCCGAATTTTTAAGGTCGATAACCTGAAATTGATTGATTGATAGCCAATTTTTCCAACTTCTTAATAAACTAACAGTCAATCAGATGTCAATTATTGTTTTTTCTTCAAATTAAGCAAAGACAAACATATGATTTAACCGTTATTTACCGTAGCTTATCAAGAAGTTGGAAAAATTGGCCTAAGTAATTGGTCACTCTAGTTATGTCTCACGCGAGCTGCTCCGCCGTTTCTGGAGATATTGTGAGTATACGTCGAAATTTAGGGAAACACGGAGAACACGAGACCCCCTCAGGAATAATTTTTTCCGAGATTTTCAGTGAGATTTTCGAGGCAGGTCGTTCGTCAAGTTCAAATATCACGCTCTAGACGAGTGTCTACGCGAGACCGTCATTCTGGGTCGGTCATGATCGCCGTATTTGTGTCTGTTAAGCGCGATACGGAACGATGATCGAAGCGAAATGTGTAAGAGAGTTAATTGCGGATTCGTGTTCGAAAAAACTTGGCGAAACATTCGTTGCTTGCGAACCGGGTCAAGATAGCGTTACCGGGTTCGACTTCTCTTCTTCTTCTGAAGGTTTAACACTCGACAGCCGCGAAGATAAGCTTTATAAGTTCCTCGTGTACGATTGTGCAATGCGCATCGATGCTTAGCGCCGGAGGTAATGACCGGTATTGGTAACACTGATCTATGAAAAACAGAAGTACTTCGGTCAAATATATTTGTAAAATAATTAGAATATTTTTTTTACTTTAACAATTAATAAATTTCTGTAAAAATCCTGTAATATGCAACCTATCTTCTTTCTATGACAGTTACATTAATTTTACGGTTATTTATTGTTACAATAAAAGGAAAGGTGTGAACTATTTTACAGATTTATTCGATCAGTCGCAAGTGTCATTTCGTGAACGATCTTTTTATTTTAACTTACGTTACTTTAGGAATTTTCCAGCGTATATTTCTTCACTTTTGATCTCATAAATCAAGATGATCAGGAGCCTTAACATTGAAAATATTTCAATAAATTTAGAGTTAAATTGAATCGTAAATTGTAGGGATATCCCATATACAATATATTAAATCTTATACTTATAGAAATCTTATAAAAAGACTGTGAATAATGGAAAAATTCTGAATTTATTTCTAGATTCTATGCGTAAAAATACGTAGGAAATAAATCAGGATTTTCAGATTACCTGTTGACTAATGTAACTTATATTCGGTAAATGCAAAACTGTCCAATTATCTACTCGATACATCATTTTTACGATGCTCCCATGAGACGTGGCCGCGAAAGAGACCTTTTCGTCCTTGATAAATTTCTCCTCTTCAACCTGTTCAACCCACCGAAAGACACAAATCTCACTCTAGTCTAGATACCCGAGTCCGTTAGAAAGAATTTTTCTGATTTTCAGAGGTGGACTCTCGCTTGTTTAGTCGGTTGCAAATTGGTTCGCATACCTTTTATTGAATGAAATTGCAATGCTTTAAATTATCAGAATTCAAAGACACGTGTATGCACAGTAATCGGTTATGACAGCCGAAGTGACAGGATAGAGTGCTACATTGAAACTTTAAAGAAAGAATTTATTTAAAATTCAGAGAACAGATTACACTTTGAGAAGTTTTATATATTTGAGAATTTTTACATATTTATAACCGATTACTGTGCACATACGTGTCGAAATCGAAAGCAGTGGCTTTCAATTCTGACAATTTGAAGCGTTGCAACTTCATTCGATAGAAAGTGTGCAGAATGGACTTGCAATCGACTGTACAGAAAAGAGAAATTGTTTTACTTACGTAGACTTTCATGATTGTCGTGAGACAATCGATGATGGAAACTTTAATATCTTTCTTTAATTACCTTTATACCATTTTTATATCAAATATACTGTGTTGTATGTGTAAGTTCATGAAATTTATATCATGAAACAATATAAATATTTTATTATATTGATGCAGTGATCAATTTATTAAAAGTTAAATTTTCCTATTAAATTTCGCGTGACATTCTTTTGAGTAAATTTTAATAATCATTTTTCATGTACCTTTTGTATTCTTGTTTCGTCAATCTATGTGATAAATATGAACTATTCAAGAGACACAATTTTTAATAATAAACTCGAATAATAAAGAATTGCTGCGAAATTTTGGGTCAATTTTTTCCAATCATTTGGTAAGTTAACTAACAGATATAATAAATCATATGTTTGTCTTTGTTTTTCTTTTAAATAAGACAAAGATAGATATAATATGATATGATTTAACTGTTAGTTAATTTGCCAAGAGGTTGGAAAAATCTTACATACACCTATCCATCTGGACTCGTGACATTTTTTTCCAACGTGACCAGAAGCGTCTTGTGTACACATCGAGACTAGAATCTCGACGGTGTACAATCGATATAAATGCGTTTTATCGTTGGAATGCCCGGGGCATTCTGCACCTTTTGCGCTATTCATTCTCGCGCATTAAATCAGATATTCCTTTTGTCCAATTGTTAGAATCCTATGGCGATTCCTGTCTACATTAATATATCTCTCGTTAAAAGCCGTACGAAGAGAGAGAGAGAGAGAGAGAGAGAGAGAGAGAGAGAGAGAGAGAGAGAGGGAGAGGGAGAGGCGTCACGATATCGATTCGAGACGCGCATAAATCCATTTCGTTTTTCGTAGAATTCGATTATACTTCAAACCGTTATGCCTCATTTATCGTCCATTCTCCGTGGAATTGTACGTGATACGGCACGTAAATCCTGTGTCGATTATGGACGATAGCGCGGCACAATTAAAGTTATCGCGACATATAGACGCGATAATTAACCGCGCGTATCGATCGGCCAATGACACTAGACACGTTAGCGGGATTTACCGTTTCGCTCAGAGAGCGCGTCGATCACCTTCAGATTATCCCATCTGATCGCAACCCTTTCCCTCTGCGCGCTGCTGCTGCCGCTGCTCGGGAATTTATTGCTCGGCAAATCGAAAAGGATGCGAAGGAACGAAACGAGCTCCGCGCCTGGCGCGGAGCTGGGACTCGGCCGAGTCGTAACAGCCGCGCGTAATTGACTTTACGATCCATTCACCGCGATCGAGATCGGTTATGTTAACATTAACGGTTAATACGACCCGATGATCGTCATTGCGACGAAGACGACCGGCGGCAATTATCGCGCGCGCATTGAACGTCCAATCGGCGTGAGCTTAGCGCGTAGAGCGCGGACGCCGCACGCGTGAGTGCGTATGTATGTATGTGCATGTGTGTGAGACGCAATCGCGGCCGAATATAGGGTAAGAGTTCGGGGTAGGTCGCTATGTGTCCGATAACCGTCGACACCTCGGCGGCGTTGGAAGCACTGAAATAGTTATTTGAAGAAGGAATTTGCAGTCTGATTACAGAGGAAAACGGCATATCGAACCGTGAGAGACCCCGAGTCATCCAATTTCACGTTCAATTTCTCCTTCTTTCACCCTCTTCGGACTTTATCCTCCGACATCATCCTACGTCCCGAGTTTTGTTATCGTTTTATTAACATTGGTACGGGAAAAGTCGTCGCGAAATATTCGGTTGTCTAAACATCTCGAAAAGCCGCGAGAAGAAAGAGAGGACGAGTCGCGATCGTCGTGCTGTGAAAACGGAGTTCGATCATTGATTTTCCTCCCTCCGCCTATCCCCCCTTCCCCTCCCCCAGAACTTATCTGACGTCGTATTGCATCGGAGATGTTGTGTATTACTACCACGTGTCGCGTCCACTAGTACAGTCAGTGGAAGAAAAGTTGCAGTGTACTTTTACCTGGATAAATTTCGGAAGATAACTCCACAGGAAAATTTAGTGAATTCAATTCTTAAGTCACGGAAGAAAAGTTAGCTGTAGCAGCAAAGATCCGCATGTGGCAGCTAAATCTCGTTGTAACGAGATATGGATAGTTAAGAGTATAGCTGCCTGTAGGTACAGTTACTCGCATTAATATTTGGACAGCATAATATTTAAAAATTATTATTCTCTGAACGTAATTTTTTAGAATAAGGAGTTCATAGTTTTTAAAAAAATTAAAACACTTATTATAGTTGTCAGAAACATGAATTTTATTTATATAATTTATACAGTTTTGAATATTTTAAACAAAAAATAAAATTATTTTTAATTCTATTACAGCAAAAGTATTCGGACGCTAACAAAATATAATAATATAAATCTGTATATTAATCAAATAATAATAACTTTAGTATTTTTTTGCGTAACCTTTTTGTTTAATAACATGTTGCAAACGTTTGGACATGTTAGAAATAATTTTTGTTAAGTAATCTGATGTAATACGTTTCCATTCTTCTTCTAATCATAATTGTAGTTCTTCTATCGATCTTGTAGGTGTAGTTCGAATGTTACGATCCAATAAATCCCATAAATTCTCTATTGGATTTAAATATGGTGATTATGGTGGAGGATGTAATACTTTTGGGCAATTATATAATAAATATTCTTATATTATTCGTGATTTATGTTTCGGATCATTATCTTGATAAAGTTTGAAACTGTCTCGTATATTCATATTGCTGGCACTTTTTATTAAATTGTCTTTTATAATACTTACATATTTATTTTTATCCAGAATTCCGTCAATGAAAACTAATTCTCCTGAAGTTGATATGCAACCCTACACCATTAAACTGCCGCCACCGTGTTTCATTGTTGGTCTTAAATTTTTTACTTTCAGTTCTTCGTTTGCTTTACGCCATATCATTTTCCGTCCATCGAATCCAAAAATATTAAATTTGCTCTCATCAGCGAATATTACATCTTTCCACCATTCTTGTTGTTTAGAAATAAACTCCTTAGCGAAAATTAATCTTTTCTTACGATTTATCTCATTTATGAATGGCTTCTTACGAGCAATTCTACCGTTGTAGCCATTTTTCTTCAACGTTCGACGAACTGTATCAGGATGTACCTTCTTGCCAGTCTCTTCATATAATTCTGTAGTGACCCACTTAAATCAGAATTTAAAAAAATTTTTCTAATAATTTTATGTTTATCTCGTAAATCAAGTAATTTTGGACGTCCTTTCTAAGGTATCGATTATTATGATGTCTCTTACCGTACTTTTACTTAAATTTAATAATTCATCAATTTCTCGATATGATTTGCTTTTTTCAGAATGATAAATAACAAGCTGGCGTTGATCAAATGAAGTATTTTTGTCTTTACGTTCCATTTTCAAATGTAGTTCTACTTTGAAAATACAAATGACGCATCGAACCAACGTGAAAATCGATGTCGGCCAAAACGTATGGTGTGGCCGCCCTCAGGCTTCTCTCTACATAAAATATATTTAGTGTCCAAATACTTTTGCGGTAATAAAATTAAGTATAATTCTATTTATTATTTAATATATTCCAAATTATATCAATGTTATAAATAAAATTTATGTTTCCGACAACTATAATGAATGTTTCAATTTTTTAAAAAACTATAAACTCCTTATTCTAATAAAAATTATGTTTAAAGAGTAATAATTTCTAAAGTATCATGGTGTCCCCGAATATTAATGTGAATAACTGTATATATTTAGCTGCGACCGCTGTAGTAGCAACAATAGCAAAAGTTTTAGTTATAGCAGCAAACCAAGATTAGCTGTAGCAGTGAAATCTTTTTCCCGTGAATGAATAGGGACGGGGGGGAGCTCGAGTACTTTTAATAACTTTGCGTTTTTCCTCACTCTGAAATTTCTAAAGTTTTATATATACTCTAAAAAAATATAGCAAGAATATTTAAGGCTCAGTAGCGATAAAATTCATTGATTACTGCCTGAATAGCAGCTGCATTAAAGAAACTAGAAACAGTTGAAATTTCGAAAAAGACAATTTTAAGTTCTTTGTACTTTTAGATAGTGTAATCCTTTAAACGTATTTTCCAGTTTACTAAATTGAAAATAATCGAAAAGTTAAATTCAGGACAGCAAAAAATATGAACTGATGTGCGGGCAGTTTAAAGATTGGCGGCATAGTTGCGCCATGCTCAGTCGAAAATGAAACGGTCGCTAGAAGCTTGTTAGAAGCTGATTATGGTCTATTTGGAGTGTTCAGGAGGAATGGGTTATAATCAGTTTTCAGCAAACTACTTCATTTTCGACTGGATGTCATCGAAAAAAATAAAAAATGGTTCGCAAAGATTTTCTCGACGAGACCAAACTTGTAGCTACCGCTGCAAATGTTTAAATATATAACCACAGTCTTATTTAATGATGGAAAGATCTGGCTTGACATGATAAGTGATCTATCAATAGAAGATGGATCTTGTGCTATTGAAATATGCAAGAGAGAAAGACGACAGGGAACACCTCAAATACATGGATATTGTTGCACTTTTCACAACAAAAGAGGCAAGAATTGCTAAGGAAAAGCGAGTTACTACTAAAGTTGAAAAAATTCACAATTGAAAACATATTTACAGCCCAGGCAATTTCTAATTAATGCCAATAAAGTATTTCACTTTGAGAAATTATATCAAAACTTTAATACCTCAAAACTTTACTTTAAAACTGTTTTTTCAATGGTTTTACATAACTCAAGAACGAATGAAGATATCGGTTTAAATTTTTTTTATATGAATAGGCTACAACGGCTCTATATGTTAATATTTTTTAATTTTGTAAATATTTTATTATTATTGATGTGTATGATATAAGTAACTTATATATATAAAAGAATTTTGTATTAAATTGATTTCTATATTTGTACTAACGAATCAAATTTTACAAATTTTTCACAGATTCAAACCTTTCTGATTCCTTTAAATTAATCCTGGACATAAGTAAATTTCCTATTCATTTAATATATACTTTTTACGTAGATAAGCAAAAATTTGTTTTTCCTTATGTATTGTATATTTTAATAATTTTTCAAATTATTTTAATTTACTTAACTAGTGAGATATTTTTTTAATTTTAACAAGGTCATTAAACAACTTAAAAATTAAAACTTATTATAGTTGTCAGAAATATGAATTTTATTTATATAATTTATACAGTTTTGAATATTTTAAACAAAAAATAAAATTATTCTTAATTCTGTTATAGCAAAAATATTTGGACTCTAACAAAATATAATAATATAAATCTGTATATCAACCAAATAATAATAACTTTAGTATTTTGTTGCGTAACCTTTTTGTTTAATAACATGTTGCAAATGTTTGAACATGTTAGCAATTAAACAAACCAGAGGACAGTTAACAAAGTTTTTGTAGATGCGTTTCTTATCTGATTTGTTATGTTTCTTACTCTCTTTTTTATTTTTGTATAAAGCGTAAAAATGTTTCTTATATATTATTTAGTCTTATTTTTTCTTACACAAAAGTATATCATTATTATATATCACATACAACACACATCAATACAATATACGTATCATATAATATTTTGATTCTTTCAAGATACCATAATAAACTATTTTTTTTGTTAACCATGATCTCAATATTAATTCACAGTCTTAAATGTAAAAACTCAAAATTTTTAAAAGAAAATTTACAAAGTTTATGATATCTTAAGCGATTTATGACATTTATGTCATACGAATTTTGTCATATAAATTTTAATTATAATATTAATTATAACATTTTAAGCCCTTTGTATAGATTCTTGTTTAAAAAACAATTTAAAAATCATATACCACTTTACTTTTTTTGATAACCTCATAATAAATGATACTGCATTAATGTTTTTCGAATTTTCCAAGGATTTTAAGTTGACAAAAAAAATGGGTCGGACATTAGTTCCTCAGATCTCTTATTCTATTAAAGTGTCGAAAATATCTATTTTCTCATCGTAAAGGTTAATAGAAATTTAATAAATCTCCAAGAGAAAAATTTATCTTCTGAGAATGAGAGAAGAAATTCTCTCTCTCTCTTTTATTAAATACGGAGATGTTACAAAACACATTGAAAAAAAGAAGGGGGACCTATCTCCTATTGCTTACATACGTAGTCTGTTGTCCGCATCCGTTATTGGAAATTAACGTGCACCTTTGATGAGCGTGGTAGCGCGCGTAATCGTATACTATAATATCAGAGAGGACGCGAGATATGGCGTGACAAATGAACATAATAGTACGACAGATAATGGATAATAGTACTGACCCACGGCGATACCGGTTTTCACATACCGGAGGACGCAGTGCGCACGTACGAATCGCGCACAGCACACTTGCACTCCTGCGAATGTCTCGCTGTGGATACGAAATATTTTCGTATGCTGTCTCGAATAAAACAGAGGCGATCATTGAGTACGAATACTACATCAATATAAAAATATTAATTTGATTAAAAAACTTTTCCCATCAAATTGTCCCATTTGTCGGCATTCTATTTGAGAGATACTTTGCTTATATCACAATGCTTATTCAGCGTTTTCATTTAATTCCATTTTATTCTATTATGCTCTTATTGTAAGCAAGAAATGCTGATGCATATTATATTAAAAGAGGCACATAAATGGCGAAGCGGCAGCAATGAACGCTGCTGTTAGACCAAATACGAGATATACAGAAAAGGAAAGAAAAGTATGAAGAAATACAAAAAGAGAAATATGCAAAAGAAGTGAGTTTATAAAAAAGAACAGAAAAAATAAAAGAAGTATATAAAATATATATGTAAATAGTAATATTATATTGAGTCAAAATAAGTATTATCTACAGGGTGTTCAGTAACTCACGGAGGACACGTAGATGCATTATCGCGCGGTTTTTAACGCAATTGTACACTAAACTTCTTTAATTAATAACATGTACGTGGTCATTTGAAAAACGGTAGATGGCTTTTTTGTTCAGTCTGACCTAATATACTTAATAGAGGCAGACGTCACCATCACAGCTCTCGTATAGCGTGTGATAATTCACGAATTTTCTTTGACTAATAATTGAGAATTTTAGGTGTTTGTTCGCAAAGTGGTAGAGGAATTTTTTCAGTTCAGTTTGACCTGATCTACCTGTACATCGCGACTCCTCTTTGTGAGTTACCGGGCATTCTGTATATACTAGAGTTTATATTAAAGATATCTATGAGCAAAAGCTTCAATTTTTTAATCAATAATATAAAATAAAAATATACTTAATTCAAATAGCACACTAATAAAAAAAATACTTCATATTCTACACACATAACTCAAGTAAAAACTGATAAGTATAAAAGTTTGCAAATAGTTATTTATAGATAGAGAAGAGACTAAGTTTAGTTGAACCAAGGAAAATGCTGGCCACTTTTTTAATGTATTTATCACACAAGAGGAATATTAGAAACGAAATTGCATAGGTATTTTTTTCTGAGTTTCATTAAAATTGTAATAAAATTGTTGTTAAGAAATAGAAAAAGAAACTAATGCAGAAGCAGCCAATGCATTTCCGAGCGTCACGAAATTTCATATCAATTTTCTCCATTGTGAGTGAATAAATTTAAATGACGTGTTATTATAGTGAGTGGAGTTTCTTACAAGTGTATGATACACTCTGTTCCGTATAATAAAAGCAACTTTTATTTATAAAATGATTGAAATCGAGCATACGGATAGTCGAGAGAAAGTTGGTCACAATTTAAGGGCGGACAGGGTTATAGAGATTTCTCACGGAGATTCCGAAATTAATCAACATATTTTATGTGTGACCTTCTTATTCCAGACAGCTAGTTAGGGCAAGATGGTCACGTCGCAGCATATTCATATTTTAGTCATTACAGAATAAAATATACGGTTTGCAGGATCACTGCGGGGATAAATACATAGGAAAAAATTATCTCTGTCATGTTTGTACAGTCAATCACAAAAATTAGTTGTCTGAGACGTTGTAATCTGAAAATTTTGCAATGAAAACGTAGCACATCTTGCCCCAGTCTTCTTTACTTCTAATATAATATATACACCGCAATGAACGATTCAGCAGCAAAACAATACGAACAAAGAAAATAGGAAAAACGAGTATTGAACGGGGAATAATAAACGGGAAGCGCATTAAGGAGATTGGAGGGTCAGATAGCCTGGAAATCGTGCTTGTTTTTTCACAATTTTTTATGACGAACTGAATGAATATGCGAAAATGTTATTTTGACGTGTATTTATACAACATATAAAGAGAAGAAAAATATAATTTTGATGAACAAATACTCAATATAAATGTATAGTACATGCAATTAAAATATATCTCGGTTTTTTTTTAATGTCGTCATTTTGTAGTAATATCTTTACTCTTGGTGGTTCAATTAAGCTGAATTTTAGGTTAGAAAATTTCCGTAAGCTTGTCATTATCGTGAACCACTGACAAACTCGTGAAAATATTTAATTTTGAAATATTAATTTTTTTTATTATAAAAGAACTGACATTTTAATAATATTCCATTAAGATATTTGCAATTTTGTTAACTTTTACTTTTGTTTTAATACTTTTACTTTTAATTTTGTTAATTTTTATTATAATGGTTCACCCGATAACGACAAGCTTACGGAAATTTTCTACCTAAAATTCAGCGTAATTGAACCACCGAGAGTCAAGATATTACTGCAAAATAACTTTGAAAAGAATTTCCTTGAAAAGAAAAACGAAATGTATTTTAACTGCATGTGCCATATACTTATATTGAGTATTTGATCATCAAAATTATATTTTTCTTCTCTTTATAAGTTGTATAAATACACGTCAAAATAACACTTTCGCATGTTCATTCAGTTTGTCATAAAAAATTGTGAAAAAGCAAGCACGATTTTCAGGCAATCTGACCCTCCACTCCTCTTAAAATGTGGAAGTGGGAACGTTTATGGCAGAAGATGTTAAAAAAGTTAGTCTAATAGTTATACGAACGAGGTGGCTGTTCACGCTTCTCAACTTCGTTGCGATTGCAATTCACGCGATACGTTTCGCGGTGTACATAGAATTATAACAAACAACTCGCGCTGCACTGAAACGCGATAACGCTTCCCGACGCGCGATTTCGTTGCGCGATCCGTTGCAAAAGCAGCGAGCGATGATCGATACGCATCGTGCGGTAGTTGGCTGGGGTTTGTGCAAACATCCGGAAGCGGTGAAATCGTAAGGTACGCGCTGTAAATAGATGGCCGTGATATCTTCGCGGTCACGCGAGCTCGCACGCGCGATATACGAGTTTACGTAATCGTGCATTACGCATATCGACCGCGATTAATGGCGCTACTTTCATAGAGAGAATATCCCGAGAGCGTCCATCCTCTGCAGTTTCTTTTTGCAATGTTAAGGGAGACCGAGGCAATGTGTCAGCACTCTTTTCGGAATTTTGCTGTCGAAACTTGTCAAACAATAATTATTGCGACCAACTAACTGTACAAAGAAATAATAGACACAATTTTCTCTTATTTTTCTGTTCACTGAAAACAAATCCGGTAAAAGGAATTAAATGTCAATCAAATTTTGTTGTGTGGATTGCAGCTGAACTGAATTGAATGTAGAGATTGAATCGAACCAACGATTTGACATGGGAATAGGAAATACAAAATTTGGTCAACAGAAAGAGGTTAACGAAAATGAAATGCAGTTGTATGACATAGTAGATCCTCTTCCAATTACTTTGAGCTAACTGCATAATGTGAATAATATCTATGCGGTTAGAAGATCAAATTACTAAACCAGGTGATAAACTTTTTAAAGTGAATTAGTAAAAAAACTTCTGATTAAATCAATAAAAGGAATATTACACCGATTATTAGTGAATTTGGAATAGCACTTCTTCGAATTCTGATCTTATTATTTAGGCTGCTTCAGAAAGTAACTGACGAATTTTGTTGCTACTGAGCCTCAAAAATATCCTTGCTATATTAATTCTTTTTTGTAATACATATGAAGCCTTCGGAATTTCGAAGTGAGGACAAATGCAATGTTATTAAAAGTGCCGAAACATTAATTTTCAGTGAAAATATTCTCATTTTATTGCTTTATTTTATATTTCACTAATTTTGACCAGTGCAAGAAAAATTTCATTGCAGAACCTGTACACTCTACAAATTTGTTACATCAAATTCAACTTTCTGTTTTTTTAACGATGGGATTATCGGCTTCCATGTGATTTGCATATAATGCTATAACACTATCTATGTTTGCATACTAATAAGAACAATCGCTATTATCAACTGATTCCTTCAAAGATTTTACTGATTTTACTGATATAGCTAAATCACCAATTATAAGTATAGCATTTCAGTGAAGAATACACTGATTATACTTTAAAGAGAACACGACAATGATGAGTTTTATGATTACCTCTTTACAAGAGCGGATTTATATAGAAACTAATGATGCTGAAGTATCAGGCTCCTAATGAAAGAGGCTCCTAATTCAGTTTAGAACTTCTGATTGTCTATTAAAACAGTAGAGTCTCATTTACTGTAATTTCTCAAAACACTATAATATCTAAGATATCTTACTTTAAACGATCCTCGTTTCTTTCTCTCTATCAATTCTCATTTAAATAAATATTTTTATTTTTGAAATAGACGAAAATGATTTAATAGAAAGAAAAAAAAATCCTTTATTTAATTGAAGTAGTATTTATGTTTATCATGTGACCTAATAACTTCTCGCCGAAAATGTTTGATGTCTTCATAAAACAATATTGATGTTTTAGAACATTTTTCTTTTCACAGATTTTTTCGTTGAATTCAACGGTCGCATCTTTATAGAAAAGTGAGATTTTATAGTCATTTTTTTGTTATTTTGGTGTCATTGTAATTTTCTATTCTACATGAATAAGCACTTGAAATAATATAAGCAGGGTTGGATAAGTCAAACTTTTTAAAAACTAAATTAAGTTTAAAGTTGAAAAATAGTCCTTAAATAAACTTAGTTTATATTGGAAGTTATAAAAACAAAAACTAATTCAATTGAAAGTGATGTTAACATTAAATTAATTTATTAAAGTTAGAAATTAATTGTACAAAGCAATATGTATGTTTTTGCATAATTAACTTTTTACTCGAAGATTAAATTTTTGAATTATTGGTGAAAATAGTTTTTTTTATAAAAACATACCGACCGATCAGGATTCCATTCAAGAAAAGAACACTGGCACTCAGCTAGACAAAAAATTGTTCTGCCATTATTTTTTATATTTCTTATTTTGCATTGCTGACAACTTACAATGATTTAAATATTGATAAATTATTTTAAAATAATATAATATAAAAAAAGTAACTTAAAGTTAGTGTACTTTAAAAAGTAACTAGTTTAAGTTAAAAGTTGACTTATTGAAAGTTAACTAAATGAAAAGTTTATTGACTTTTTAATATTTTAACTTAATTTTTAACTGATTAATTAGTTGTTACTCAACCTTGCGCCTTAGCATCGGAAAAGAATAATAAAACCATTTACTTTTACTTCGTTGAAATAAATGTTAAACTTATTTTACACAAACAAGAGATTAAAAGAATATTAGAAGTTTGCTAAGAAAATTGGAGTAGTTAGTTTGCCATGTAAGGTGAAGATACTAATTATCAGACACGTACTTAATTCTGGTCCTTCTTATTGTTTTGGTACTTTAAATACGAATATTTAAACTTTTAACATAGAATATATTTACATACTCAATACTTGTACATATATTTTATGTTGAAAGTTAAAATATTTGTGTTTAAAGACCAAAACAAAAAGAGTGTCCAAGATTAAGTACATGTCCGGAAATTGGTACTTTTACAACCCTAAATTTCAATTTGTTCGGTTAAAATTGTTTTTTCCAGTTAATCCTTTTTTTGTTCTTTAACTGAAATGCTTTCCAACAATCTCTTATTTTTAATGAAACTCCGGGAAAAATACATGTTCTAACATTTCACGATTTCTTGTCCACTTCTTCTCACGCTAAATACATAAATTAAACGTACAGTCACGTGACCAACTCGATCCAGTCACCTCTACATGATTGCTTCCCAGAATCCAAGACGTTCTGATGCATTGCAACAGCGGTAGGTTGTTATTTTACGGCATTTTAATTTGAAATCGATGAATTTCCGGATGAAGCGAGGGCCTAATGCGCGTTCTTCGACATCACGTCGACTATTTGTCTTGGTAATAAATCGCTCGTTCCAATAAGCCATCGATCGTTCCCTCAGCGTCGGTGAAATATAAACGATCGTGTGTTATCCCACGGCGTGTACCGCTGCCTCGACAAATAGGCGAAGTCGCGGCGCGGCACGGCGCGGCGATGTTAATTCGTCAAGGAATTACATCGGCAAACGAATGCAAAGTTATGTCGGGCGCGATTCCAAGGCGCATGCGGCGCGGAGGTTGAATGCCCCCGTCGACAGACGGATTAGTACGGCCCGTACTAACGTAATCGTATGCCTGGTGAATATTTCATGAAGTGCGGAAAAAAGAGATGACACCTGTTCGAAAACCGTTAGCGTACTCCTTTTGCCCGCCAACAACGAGGCGGAGAGGGCAAACGGCGTCGGCGACTTATTTCGATGCAAATTTCGGAAAAGAATGCCCGCCGCATTCTTCAATTCGGCGAGGTCGGAATGCACGCGAGCGAGCCGCTGAAACCGCCGATGAAAATCCCGCTCTATGTGGCGTTGCACTCGAGACCTCGCCGATTACTTTGCGAATGAGTAGCGGGGATTCGAGTCTTCTCCTCCACGACTCGCGGCTGACTCGAATTGCAGTATTGAATGTTTCAGATAGGTCAAGTTTGAAAGGAACAAACGGTCTGTACTTCATGAAAAAAATTCCAGCACCAAGTATCAGGGTTACGTAAATTTTCTCCCACAAATCGCGCAATCGAAATAAATAAAACTCGACTTACATGAACAATTTGACGGAGGAATATGAAATGTAAAATTTAATCAGTGGTGAAAGGATAACGAAACTGAAACGTTATATATACTCTCTAAATTTCTTGGAGTGGAATTTCATTCAAAACGAGTGACGAGTGACAGTATTTTCACTCGAGGCGATAATAAAAATACTATCATTCGAAATCGCGACTGTTCCACATACACATACATTTAAGCTTAGATTTCCGATTTCTAGCATTCTGATTGCACTCTAATTCTATATGAGCGAATATTTCAATCGATTTCGAGCGAATATATTTTTGTCACGAAGCAGTATATCAGATATAGTTTTCTTATTTTGAAGTGAAAATGTTTATTTGGCGATTCAAAAAGTAAAGAATTTACTTTATAATTGAAAAAAGATTGATAAAAACCATCAAGTTTGGATAATACGCTGAAAGAAAAAAATAGTTGACCTAGCTAAAATTATAGTTATTTTTTATTCCAATCATATTTCTTAGTTATTCTAACACGAAAATGATAATAATATATGCATATATGGTTATTATCACTAACATTATAGGAAAATAAAAAAACTTGTATATTTTTTACTATAATTCATAACAATTATTTCTTTATATATATATATGATTATAGTTATCAAACATTTTTTTTCAGTGTAGTTATTAGATACTTTAGTGAAATAATTTCAAATAAAAAAACATGTAGGTGAATGTAATAAAATAATTTAATACGTATTAACAAATCACTTTAGCAAGCCTTGGTATCTGTTGCCAAGATTTGTTACCTGTTGCGTTAAGATTTAGTGACTGTTATCAGAATATTATTAACCAAATCATTTAAGTGGTTCAATTAAATAAAGAATTTATTTCATTAATTATTACAAGGCGGTTGTGTGAATGTGTGTGTGTGTGTGTGTGTGTGTGTGTGTGTGTGTGTGTGTGTGCGTGTGTGTGTGATAACTATTATAACATATTTGATATTTATTACCAAATATTGCATTCAAACGGTCAACCAAATATATTTGTTAACTATTGCAAAATTTATTTCAGTGTATGAGTGAAAAGTCACTTGAATTTAAGTTACTCAGTGTTTACTTTACTTTTCGAATAAAACTTCACTCCAAAAAATTTAGAGAATATGATTTATACATCCCTTTAAATTACTACTTGATTTAATTGCATAATTCACGAGTAATTCTACTTTTGACTGGAAGGTTGAACAAATCAGGCGATAAATAATGGCAAATTAGACAACTAATAATGTATTGGTTCACTTTGCGATTGGCTTATTGAAATAAATGTTGAACTTGTTTTACGCAAACAAGATATTAAAAGTACATTTAAACTTTTTTGAAAGAATTAAGGCAGTTATTATTCTCATATACGATCCTAAAATTAATCCTAAAATTAATTAATTAATTTAATCCGAGTTTCTTTTTTTATAATAATACACAAAAGTAAGACGCAATAACTATAATATTTACCAGGCCTAGAGCTATTGAAATTTTCCGATTACATACATGTTCACACAGCGCATCATAGTTGACAATTATTCAAGGAAATAGCAACAATATTTCACATATTACTTCTTTTTTTACATGTGCTTTTATGTTCTTTGTTATAAATATTGCATTACATAATCACACTCATTACACTTATATTATACTTACGTTACATAATTACACTCTACCCAAATAATATTAGAGATATCGTTGCTGTTTCCTCGAACAATTAATAGTCATAATACACGAAGATGTAGACATAATGTGTGTAATAGAAAAACCCAAGTAACCCTGAACAAGTAAATCTTGAAGCAATTACCGTTCCGCGTGCACCGTACTATATGGCTTCTGTTAGATAACGGGTTAACGTTACTTGAAAACGGAGCAGTGTTGCTTTTAAACGCGACTAATGAGTAACCAGCAACAAAAACTTGGCTGACGCGATTTCGGACGGTGCGAGGGAGCGACAGGTATGCGTACGAAATCAGAAACACACCTCGGTGATTCACGAGACGCTTCCAACTACTGATCCGCAGATACACGTGGATTTGCGCTCATGATGCGCGCGCTTATTGCGACTCGATACACGTACTCTCGGGCGGTTATCTTGTATCTCGGTGCCGTGTGCGTCCGTACAATAGCATATTATCCGCGTTTATACTGCAAAATGCGAGTCACTCGAACGTTGACTTTACGATCGCGCGTGGGATTCGCTCGTAATCTGAAAAGCACGTTATCTGCATACATAGCATCACAGGTGGCATTTTAAGGGAGCAATGATCTAATTGACTCGTGATACCTTTATGAAGTCTGATATCGCGGGTAATTAATTTCCTACGTTAACGAGAATTGACAAGTTGATTGTAACTGCAATTTTAATGCAATTATTGAGTTCTAAGTATCACAAACTATAGGCGTTATGTTACAACTGGTGCACGTAACTAATTTGGATCTAATTTCGTCGATGTGAAAGTAAGGGTTTCCTAACATTCGAACGCTAACGATGGCGACAGACAGGAGGGCAACGGCGGAGGTAGCTGGAGGAACGGCAATGCGTTTGCCAGACCGCTAACCGGAATGTGCGCTCCAACTCCTCGTCGTCTCGGGGCTCCGCGAAGAGCGGTCGCCGATCAGTTTAAATCCGAGGAGGTGCGAGAGAGATAAAGACTGATGAGAGCACACACGGAGGAGGAAAGAGAGGAAGAAAGAAGGCAAGAAAGAGAAAAAAACAAAGAAAGAGAGAGAGAAAGAAAGAGAGAGGATGGGGAAGAAAGGGGCGTAGAGAGGAGAGTAAAGCCGGCTATCTACTGGAACGAAGCCTTTATCCCTATGTGAGGGAGAAAAAGGCTGCGAGGGGAAAAGCGGTCAACGAAAGAGCGAGGCACAGATGGAAGAACGCGAGAGAGGATACTGTGAATGAGAGAAGAAGGAAAGGGAAAGGGTAAGAGGGAGAGACAGGAGAAGGAAAGAGAATAGAAGAGGAGAGAAGCAGGAGTGGAATAGAGAAGGAGGAGAGAGGGGAAAGGAGAGGGAAAGTAGGGGAGGGAGACAGAGAGAAGGTGGGAGAAGAAGGGAGCTAGGGAGAGACAAGAGAGAGAAAGAGAGAGAGAGAGAGAGAGAGAGAGAGAAAGAGAGAGAAAGAGAGAGAAAGAGAGAGAAAACATATATGAGGCAACAGTGGGGGGAGAGAGGAAAAGGCAGAGAAA
Source organism: Odontomachus brunneus (assembly GCF_010583005.1). Taxonomy (NCBI): domain Eukaryota; kingdom Metazoa; phylum Arthropoda; class Insecta; order Hymenoptera; family Formicidae; genus Odontomachus; species Odontomachus brunneus. Next base: position 1,651,190 of record NW_022639488.1, on the reverse strand, counting down.
GGAGGAGACAATTGGAAAAGGGGAGAAGAAGAGAGGAAGGAGAGGTAGCGGAACGTAGAGAGAAGGAGGAGATACAGAAAAGAGAAAGAGGGGAGGGGACAGAGAGAGAGAGAGGAGGAGGAAGGAGAGAGAGAGA
>NW_022639488.1:1637157-1649244 GCF_010583005.1 Odontomachus brunneus | reverse complement strand
GAGAGAGAGAGAGAGAGAGAGAGAGAGAGAGAGAGAGAGATGTGGTCCGTAAGTACGTGTGGATCTCAAGCACATTGCGCCTGGACCAGCGGTACGAAAATTTGGTGAGGCCTTCTTGCCTGTCGACCGACCACACATTCCCTCCCCTCCAAATTTCCTCATATAAGAACCTTATCCGCCTGGTTGTTTCGGCACGGTCATTCTATTCGCACGCGTCCACATCGGTAAGCAGATCACGCATGATCGCGAATAATTTGTACTGTCACGTGTGCATGTGTGCGTATGTGCGTATGTGCGTATGTGAAAGAGAAAGAGAACGCGTTCACTCTATTATACCATGCCAGGCGAAGCGTACACAACGATGGTATACGGTCATTTGCATTTACGTGGATTAACGTTGATCCCGATTAACCTTAGGAAGTCGAAAAAGATGTCACGATGTCTTTGACGCGTTATCCTTCTTTCTCTATTTATGTAAGTTTCGCAATTCTCCACGAGTAACATTAGTTACTTTAATTCCAATCTGTGTATATCGTAACGGAACTGTTCCGTTATGACATAAGTGCGTCATTAGTCAGACAATCAATTTTAGATTCGTCCTTATTAGCTATTCTTTAACCGGGTTCTATTAGCATTCAGTTGCCAAGACTGCTCGCCGCCAGCGTGGGAAGCACGTGTACCGCGGAGAACCATTACTGAATTGCTGCTCGTATGGTCAACTTAATTATCATCTGAAGCGCGCGCGGTTGACACAATAGTCTATAAAAATGAAGTAAATCAATCAGAAAATCACACGTTGGCATGATCCACCTCATACAGCCATGTTAATAGTCAATCTTTATCAATATTTATTATACTTATTTTATCTATTTATCAGTATTTAAGTATCAATTATTTGATATTTGCCTTAGGTGAGGTTTATATTTAAATTTGGAGTTAGATGCGACTTTTTCAATAGAAAAGCAATATAATGTCGAATATATTATATGATTCAAGTGATAAACTCAAATCTTACTTTAAATTCAGATATATTACATGTGAAATAAATTTCAAGTAACAACTATTAATACAGGTTATATATTTTCCAGTAGAGAATCCTTCTGTTGGCGTTATTAAGCTTTTTTTTAGGTGTGTTTAATATAGAAAAAGATAGAAATACGCATGCACAAATACTTTGTAAGGGAAAAATACCAATGCTTGTGTTGTATGTGTATGTGCACACAGAAAAATACATACTACATTTTAAATAAATGTTACTTGTTTCAAGTATAAATTTATATATCCGTAAATCTACTTGGAAACTAAATGAACCTAAGAACTATTGAATATCTGTTCAAGAATAAGTTCATCGTAATATTATGTTTTACAGTATTATTATATTATTATATAAATATTATTATTGTCATTATTATAAACATGAAACTTATTCACAATACATTCTGAATCCTAGTAAATTTAGTATTTCAATTAAGAATATTAAATTAAAACAAAATTTCGATTTGTTTATTGCATAAAGTCGAACCAATGTTTTTTTGATAAAGTTTTATAAAGATATTTTTGTGAAGAGAATACATTCTTTTTTGAATACACAATAATATGAGTTTTCTTAAAGCTTCTGATGAATATATTTTAATACTATTATTAAGAAAATACTGTTCATAGATAAAATACTCTTTATTATTTAAAAAGAAAAAAGTGAACTGGCTGTAATCGCTTTTCTTCACAATAGAACAATATTTTTCTGTGTGTAGACACTTACATATTCTGGGCACTTTTATTGTTTTGATTTTTAAACATGAATATATTTAAATTTTCAACATAGAATATACATATATACATGTCTAATATATAGATATATTCTGTATTGAAAGTTTAAATACTCGAGTTTAAAGACTAAAAAGATAATAATATGCAGGGTTAGCTATACTGAAAAAAGAATACTTGAAATTTTTTTTGGTAAAAAATTTGGTAAAAAATTCTTTTGTGATATATAAACTTTATTTACATAAATAAAAACTTCACTTACATAAAGTTTATTTCACAGAAATAAACTTTATATTTCCCAGAAAAAGGAACTTTATATCCCGCAAAGTTTCAAGTATTTTTTTCTCAGTGTACATGTCCAGGCATTGGTACTTACCGTACATTCTGTAAAAAGAAAGGAAAAAAAGAAAATAAATATCATATCCACATATAATAATACAATTTCTCAGGTAATGATAGTAGTAGTAGCAGCGGCAGTAGTAGCAATAGTAGTAACAGACCGCACGACGGAAGGCTCACCTCGCGACTGCGGAGTGTGTGCGTAATCGCCACGTGTTAGCTGGAGCTCAACGGCTCCTCGTGCAGCATCCCGGCAGTCTCCTTATCGCCTTATTACTTCGTCCCCTCGTCTTTTCCCGAACGGGTCTTATTACCGCGGGCTCGTTTCCTTGCCCTCTTCTTGTTTCCGGCGGTTTTCGCGCACAATGTCGCGTCGATATATCGACCGTTAGACGCTACACCGCCGCCGCAAGCGCGCGCGTGTCGTTTACCGTCGAGTGTACACCAACGGGCGAGGAGATATCTCGCGAGCCACTTCAACGGATAAGTTGCTTGGCGCACTTAACACAATTCACCGGCGTCGTGACCTCCTTGCTAGCGTTTACCTTGGCGCGGTCGCGGTCGCGGTCATCGTGCGTCTGCAACTTACCGGGACGTCTCGTCGTGGATTACGCCGACGTGTATCGATATCTCGCCGGTGTGCGCTAATGACTGATGTGACTCGGCGCGTATAAAATGAAAACGAAAAAGCAAAGAAAGCGAAGAGAAACGGGATCTGTTACCCTAGATTTGTAAAATCGGTAGATCGCACTGACAGTCTTTACTCCTCCGCGGCTATTTTCTCCGAGAAATATGCGAGAAAGAGGTGACCCGAGAGAAACAGAGAGCGTTCCTCGCAAGTGTCTGAATCAAATTTGAAAAGATTCGCGATAGAGATAGCGGGTTACAGCGCAAGGTACATTCACCGAGAGAGAGAATGCGAGCTTGATTGAGAGAGCAAGGGAGACAGAGAGGGAGAGTTAACGTTCAACGCGCGTTTCCACTTCCGGCCTGTCCTGTGTTCGTCTTACACCGTGAGAGAGAGAATGCGTTACCGCACTTCGGGGCTCGCGTTTCCGCTCGCGACGAAGATGTTGTGCCGACTGATAACCCACCGTCTACTTACCTCAGTCGAGCGCCCCTAACGCGCCGAACTCCCTGGCACGACAGGTGCTCCGCAGGAGGAGTGGGAATAAGAGGATGGTCTCGCGGAGGGGACAGGGATAGTATGTACCCATAGCGGCAGAGGTAGCGGCAGAAGCAGCGACGGCGGCGGCGGCGGCGGCGGCGGCGGTGGTGGCAGAGCAACGTAAGAGAGCGAAAAAGAAACGGGAAGAGATATCCTCGTGCGAGAGAAAGAAAGAAAGAAAGAGTTGGAGATCTGGACGATGACGGTGGCGGCGGCGGTGGCGGCGGTGGTGGCGGCGGTGGCGGCGAGTCAGTCCGTCGGATAACCGAGCTGAAGACCGAGGAGAAGAGGGCAACGACATCGCTCCGCGTCTCTCGACGGGCTTCGACACATTTACCGAAAACTACGCCACCGTCACCGCCGCCACTGTCGTTTCGTCGGCATTCTTCGAATCCCTTCGAAATCGATCGATCGCGGTCCCGCGCGCGTCGCGGGAATTCTCGTCGATCAAGGGCGTGCCTTCGCGGACGCGTGATGTTGTTAGGTCATACGAGTGTACGCCGCCGATACGTGCCATTTGCGCATTTTTGTTTCTATTCTATTATTTTTTTCTTTACTTTTCTCTTCATCTATTTTTTCCCTACCTCTGTGAGCCTCCCTGAGACTCCCCTCGCCCCGTGGATCGACTAAAAGCTCACCCTCTCTTCTAGCGCGACGCGTTTCACTTCGACTTCTTCGAGGTTTGTCCTACTCCAGAAGCGGACGCAGATGTCTGAATGTCCATCCATCAACGGGATTTCTCATTGGTCGAAGCGGCATTTCATAAGCTGGATAAATTTTCACGATTATTACGACGTGAGTCAATCGATGATGGAAACTCTGCACAGAGAGGATTTTATGGTAAAAATTATTAGAGAAGTTTATAGCCGAGGAATAGACTAACATTCTGCAGTAATTGGCTATCCTTTCATCTCATATGTGCTATTTATATTTCAGGAACATTGAAATGTGCTATTGAAAAATCTGCTATGTTTCTAACGAAATTTGCTATGTTCCAACAAAATATAGACATTACTGGTATATTTTTATACTACTAAAAACATAGAAAAATAAAAAAGAATTTATATAAAAAAAATATATATAAAATTTTCTCCGTATACAATTTTTTAATTACATTTTTTAAGTACATTTATGAGGCAAATATATGTGTATTAAATGTGTATTGTGTATATTAAAGTAATTATTAAATTTACATTATACAATAATGTACACTTATTGATATATGATGCAATAACAAATTCATTAAAAGTTACATTCAGATTTTTATACTTTATATTACATGATATATATATTGTTTTGAGCAAACTTTGAGATATATTTTTAAGTTGCATTTATGAAGCAAACATACTGTGTATTGAATTAATCATTAAATTCATATTATACAATAATATAAATTTATTATTACAACAAATCACAGCAGGAAATCAACAAAAAATTACATTCAAATTTTCATATTACATTTTTATATTATTACATTTATACATTATTTATACATTACATTTATATAATTTAGGATCGATTTTTCTTGGTAAACTAATTAACAGTTAAATCATATACCTGTCTGTCTAATTTAAAGACATACATATGATTTAACTATTAGTTCACTTACATCAAGAAGTTGGAAAAATCGGCCTTTAATATTTAGAATAAATTTTAGTAATTTTTTCTTATTCTCTTTTATTTTATTTCGTCATTCTACGTGAAACAAATATGAATATCCTATGAATCACTCATAAGGGACACAACTTTTACAAATAGTAGAGTAGTAAAGTTGCTGCCAAATTTACATATATCTGTCTATCTAGGTAACGTCATTTGTTTCTGTCAATTGCAATTTTTCGTGATTCAGTATAACCTACCGGGATTAGAAAATTAGAAGACTGTTCATTATTTGATAATTGAGATGTGTTTGTCACCCTCAGTCTCCTCATCACCGTTGCAGCTGTGCCATCGCGTTTGACACGTCTATTTTCTGCATACCTTTCCCCTTTTCTTATTTTTATGTATATAGTATCTTTCTATCTTGCTCATCTCTCCTCGATTATATATTTTAGACAGTACTAAAAATTAATAAGGGAATCGTAGAGTCAGTATTAGCTAACTCAAGTGGTTAGCGTTGCTGCTCATGGTAAAGTGTTCTCGCGACTAACGAAAAAAGGGAACATTTTCCGTTTTCCCGATCGCGCTAAAAACCCGGTGCAGTCCCTCGCCAGTTCACGCGTTCTAAGAAGGATCGGGGTCGCCGGGATCGTCGGCATAAGCGCGTTTGTGTCGTGTAAGAGGCAGGGCAAAATGCGACGGTCGATCCGATCCGAGACGATGCCACAGGCGGAACGAGATGCGACGAGACGAGGAGTACGAGCCGAAGCTCGTCGTTGTAGTCGTCGTTGTGCACTTAACTGCCCTAAAAGGCAGTACTTCTCTCTTTGCTATCTAGTCACCGTTGTCTCTGGAAGTGGAATGCCTACGGCGAGGTGTTCCGAACGTCTCTCGCGCACTACGTGTGATCACGAGCGTGCGCGACCCCGCACTGAGAGAAAAAAATGGTTGATCTAACTAAAATTATAGAATTATTTTTGGCCTCAACCATATTTTTTGATTATTTTAATACGAAAATAATAGTAATAGCATGCATATAAGATTAGTACTACTAACTTTAGTATTCAATAAAAATAATAATAAAATAATATAAGAACTTAATATAAAAAAATTTTTCTTTATCATATATTTATAGTAATTAGAATTCAATGTCTATATGTACAGGGTGTCCCAGGAATTTTTAAAGAACTCGTGGAGACATAGTACGGATTGAGGTAAACATAAAAGTCCTATACCGTTTTGTGATATTCGCAATAATTATTGAGATATTAATTAAGGAAGTTTTGTGAAAGATGATGCGAAATTTGGTAGATGAGCTGTAGTGGCGACGTCTGCCAGCGTGTGTTTGTACATTAGATCAAGCTGAACAAAAAAATCCTTTACTATTTTTCTAATAACTTTGTAGATTTTTATTAATTAAAGAAGATTGACAGATGATCGCTCGCGATAATATATTAATGATAATATATTAATATCTAATTAATAACTAAAAATCTACCAAGTTATTAGCAAAAAGATAGAGGCCTTTTATTCAGTTGTTTTGTTCAATTTGAGATACAAGCACATGACGGTATATATCGCCATCAGGGTTGGGAAAGTTACTTTTTAAAAATAACTAGTTACAGTTACAGTTCCTTTTGTTGAAAATGTAACTAGTTACAGTTACAAGTTACTAGCTATGAAAAGTAACTCGTTGCAGTTATAGTTATTCAAAAAGTAACGAGTCGTTACTTTTAAGTTATTTTCTTGAAATGATTATAAATTATTATTGTAAATATAAAAATCTTACATTTTAAGTTTTAAATTAAACTCTGAAGAATTCTTTTTGCATCTGAAAATGAACTCAGAATTGATGACATACGACTGGATTCTTTTTTAATTCTTTTTGAATTCTCTGTGCTATTTGGATTATTAAATTAATATACGATTACTATATAATTTTAATTTTATTTTGTTATTTTATTGTATGTTTTATTTTATTTTATATTTAATTTTATTTTATGTTTCCCAAGTAACTATTAAAGTAACTGTTAAAAAAGTTACAAGTTACTAAAAATTAGTAATTAAGTTAAGTTACAGTTACTGAAAAAATGTAACTGTAACTGTAACTTCGTTACAAGTAACAAGTTACTTCCCAACCCTGGTCGCTATTACAGTATATCTACCATATTTTGCGTGATTATTCACGAATCTTCTTTAATTAATATCTTGATAATTATTATGAATATCGCAAAATAGTATAGGATTTTTACATTCACCTTTATCCGTAGTACGCTTTTACGACAGCTTCGAACGTTCTTCTGAGACATCCTGTATATACATATCTTGACATTTATGGTAGTTATATCTTTATCTGATTATAGTTATAAATACCAAACATTTTTTTCTTAATGCGAAGTGTAAGTTAAAGCGCAATTGATTTAATTGTGACATAACATTCACATGTTATATTGCGAAAATACTTGGCAATATCGATTACATAATTACCGATAGTCTACGATACATCGAATGTAACGCGTAATGAAGCTTCAATAAAGCCTTAATATTTATTGGACGCAGTAATTTTTCTAATCATTGTCATCGTATCTGAATATATTGGGTTGACCTATAAGTTCGTGTGGATTTTTAAATACAATTAAAATGTATTTTATTCTTGTTAAAAACAATTTTAATCAATAATATATGCACTATTTTATTCAACAATATTTTTTTGCTATTTTTCACGTAATTTCATAATTTCCCTTTCATAAAACTCTTGTGCTTTTTCAGCGAAGAAGTCCTAAGTGATTTTTCACGTCTTTTAAAGAAGCAAAGTTTATACCATTAAGAGAGTTCTGTAATGAGCGAAATAGATGATAATCGGAAGGAGTAATGTTGGGTGAATACAGTGGGTGAGATAAAATATTCTAACCAACTCTAACAATTTTTATGGAAGTATAAAAGCATAATGCACCGGGAAAACTTATTACTACTTTCCATGTTCAAACCGTAACAAAGACAACTGGACTTCTTTAAACATTACCATTTACATTACAAAATATGTTCTGAAATATCAGTTATCAAAGCGTATATATATGGCCAAAACTATAAAAAAATATATAAAAATATATAAAACTTTTCTTCTAATATCAATATGTGAATGTCAACTAGTTAAAAATCCACACAAACTTATGGATTAATTCAATAATATAATACGATATATTATGATAGAGATTAAACTGTCGAAATGAATATCTAGATAATTATTAAATTATTAACCAATTTTTCTTTGGCCATGTAGAACAGAAATTAACGATAACGCACGTTAACAATCTTAGAGTATTTACATACACATCAGAATATGATGCAAATGATTAACAAGATTAATTAGCTTTGATCTACATGGAGAAAATATTGTAGTTATGATTATAAAAAATTTTTTGTAATGTAGGATTACATGTAGAATTATAATCAAAATTTTTATGTATTTATTTAAAAACGTTATACACATTTATCTTTTTAAAAATTATTGTAATTATTTGAGTGTTTTATTATATCGTATATTCGGTGGATCATCAAATTTATTATACTAATTTATGTTACAATTTTGCTATAATCCAGCTTTACAGAAAATATTTATGAAAAAAAATAATTTAAATGTAATTTTAATTACAATATTTTCTCCGTATTAAACCTTAAGACTTTATTATTATGAAGCTGAATGTATAATAAGCGAGCGTTGCGCATACTTAAAGCCAGTATTAGTAGTCGTTACTTGAAACTTGTTATGTATGGATACTCCTATCTGAATTTAAAGTTAGATTTAAGTTTTTCAGTTGTATCATATAATTTACATGATATCACATTTTTTATGTATTATGTATTTTTTACTTTAAGATTCTTGTGTACTCATCGTGAAAGTCTGGATTAGTGACGTCAGAAGCAAGAAAATGCATGCTAAAAATTCTTGCAAAATACGTTAAAATAAAAATATATATCTATAAAGTAACACTTGCAATTGATTAAGCAAATTTGTAAGATATTCACTCCCCTTTTGCTCTAACAATCAATAATTTGTCGTAAATTATAACGTGACATATAATTCATCTTCTTAACCTATTTAATCGCCTATTTTTATTCAGGTTAATTTACAATAAATTATTGATTGTTAGAGTAAAAGAGGAATGCATGGAATATCTTACAAATTTGTTTAATCGATTGCAAGTGTTAATTTATGGATATATATTTTTATTTTAACGTATTTTTTTAACGTATTTTGCAAGAATTTTTAGCATACATTTTCTCGCTTCTGATATCATTAAAAAAAGATCGACAATGCGAGGTGCCAGGAGCCTTAATAGTCGTTATTTGAGGTTTGTTTCATATGAGATACTTGGATTGTTATTTAGAATTAGATTCAAGTTTTTTTCAATGGAATTATATAACTTATGTAACATTATATTTGCAGTCACGAATCAATTGAAAATTTAAATTCAACTTTTATCTAACTTTAAACTTAAATCTGAGTATCTCATTTAAGAGAGGTTTTTAGTAATGACTATTAATACGGGTCCAAGGGATCTTCGATTCCTGCCTTTCCTCTCCCACAGCAATCGTGAATTTATCTCGATTTTCCATTCATCTTAATGTTACAGAAGGAACATTTTCGCACGAGAAAAAGTATCGGCGCCTTCCTCATCCATCCTTAAGGTCAGATTATCTCGCGGCGATCTTATTAGTATCCACAGACTATTGACTCGAATCACCGATCTTTCGGACGCGCTGGCAGACCATGTCCGGGCGCACGTGACGCGCATTTTCGTCCAGGGATCACGGAACAGGGTCACACACGCCGCCAGCCATTGTCTTGTTCTCTTGTATTGGCGAGTGCTCTTAACACCGCCAGGTGCATATCAATGGCTGCGGCCGATCGTAATGCGAGCTGTTCTATTAGTAACAAGACGACGCGTGACGATTAATGCTTGCGTGCCGGTTAATGAGAACGGCCGATACCGTTCCAACGACTCGGAGTGTCGCGGCGCTCGGAGTTCGGGATTAATGCCCCGGCTTCGTTCATTCATTCAGCCAGTCGACGACGTTGACGTCGTCAGTGATCGTAGCTCCCAGTGGCCGGGGGAACCGTTGAGTTCTTCGCACACAGCTCTCCCCGCTCAGATAGACAGGTGAACGCTAATTTGGCAGCAACTTTACCAGTTGACTTGTAAATCATCCCTTATGATAGTTCATATGACACTTATTTATGACTATATTTATCACTTGATTATCACTTATATTTATCATATGACACTTATATTTTATTATAGAGTGATGAAATAGAAACATGAAAAGAAATATAAAAAATGATCAAAATTTGTGAAAAATAATTTGTTGTGCGAAAAGGAATACAAACATCTAAGCGTTACTTTTGTAGGCGTAGCCAGTGGGGAGGCTGAGAGGGCTATAACCTCCCCCCAAAATTAATTTTCTGGATTACGCTAAGTGTGAGACAAATTTTTTCGAATGACCTTTTTTTGCTTGTCAAAAATAAAAAGCCCCCCCCGAAACTTTTTTCTGGCTACGCTTTCTTCTGGCACTGTTACTTTTAGTAAACTTGTTGTTGCACTAATATATAAAAACAAAATTATACTATTGTATGACGTTAATTTAATAATTCACTCAATATAGTTTAATAATTAATTCGATATTTGCTTCATAAATGTAATTAAAAAAATGTAAAGTTCCTATTATTGTTTGTCTCACGTGATGATAATCGTGAAAATCGATTTGAGAACTTTACAAGGTGGCATTTCTTATGATAGTTCATACAAAGCTTGGTCCTTGAGATGCGCTCGAGATTATCATTTTAGATTTCAGTCAAGCTTAGGCCAAGTCTGACTATCAGGTCTGGCCCAAGCCTTCTGTAGCACTAGATCAAGTCTGACTTAAGATTGGATTATTTGTTTATTCCTATTTGGATAGTCGATTTGTATCTTTTATGAGTGATTCATATGTGGCATTCCTATCTATTATATAGAATGACATAAAATAGAAATACGAAAAAGATTATCAACATTTGTCGAAAATGTTCTCACCTAAAATGTTGTCACCCAAAATGTAATGTGAAAATAATAAATATATTGCTGCATTAATATAACAAAAAAATTATGCCATGAAATTTCATTAATATTGGTTTATGTCCTATATTGAGAGAAAAAAATGATTGATCTAACTAAAATTATAGTTATTCTCAGCTCAAACTATATTTTTTAATTGTTCTAACATGAAAATAGTAATAGTAACATGCACACAAAATTATTATCACCAACATCATAGCATGATTTAATAAAAAAGAATACTTTTCTTGACTATAATTTATAATAATTATTTCTCCATGTCATTATAATTATAAATATCAAATATTTTTTCTCAGTGCAGCGTAGTGACAACATTTGAAATTTTTGGTGATTATATTATAAATATTTATATATCATGGCATCATGTTGATTGTTCGAGAAGTCGTAATTTCTTTAAGTAACCGACAGTCATGAAATATGAATATTTATAATATAATGTGTTTGTCCGAAAATTTGAAATATCAATATGCTATGGAATAGAACAGTGTTAATGGAATGTTGCGTACGCTGAAAAAATGTGTAATGATTAGTTCAATACAGTATATTTATTTTATAAATAAAATTAAAAATATTGCAAAGTTTATCTATTGTCTCATATCGTGACAATCATGAAAATCTATATCTAGTATCTATTTTCTTGAATAGTTAGTATCTATTTTCTAGAATACACTAAGAGTGCACCCAAAAGAGTAAACATGAACACTGTGTATACGGTTTTCAAGGTAATGGTTCTCCAGAGCAATAATATTCAGGAAATATGCATTTCGGGGTACTGTCTCGGAATTCGTATTTCGCTATTATGTCTTTCTTATAACTGGGATCGCGTCCGAATTTGGAGACTGATTTTGTGGAGCGTTGCGTGTTCTCCAGAAATAACAATCATTAACCCGAGCCCAAGCGCAACTCCACACAGAACAGTGTTCGACGATGAAGAGGTCGGCCCGGCGAGACCTTCGCCGAGAGTTTCAGGTGCATGCAGATACTTCACTCGATACCTTTGCCCCGGGGTCGCGCGTGCACCTCTGAACTTTGAGCGAGATTCAGTGGCGTCTCTCCTGCAAAGAGAGAGAGAGAGAGAGAGAGAGAGAGAGAGAGAGAGAGAGA
>NW_022639488.1:1575437-1634916 GCF_010583005.1 Odontomachus brunneus | reverse complement strand
GAGAGAGAGAGGGAGAGAGAGAGAGAGAGAGAGAGAGAGAGAGAGAGAGAGAGAGAGAGACTCTGCGCTAACTTACGTACTACGTGCTCCCCATGCGACCGGCGCGCTCTTCGTTTTCAGGTCAAAAGTTCGAAAGTGGTGCATACGCCGCGGATACGCGCCGGCTGACGTGAGCCGCGTTGCGCGCTGAGTTCATGAAGAAGCGGCCAACTTGCGATTAGCAATGGCATTCACGCTGATATCGGCTCGAGCAAGTATCGACCAAGTGCAACTCGCGGTTACGAGGGTGGTACGCATGGGGTTCGAGAGTGCCTGGGGTGTTCGAATACGCACGTCAAGTGTACGTTGAGCGATTTGACGCTTTGTTGGTTTTGCGATCGGATTTACACGTGCTGTTCTCGACAAGAAGGATCGAGAACGCGGCGGTGGAGAATCGACAGGGAGAGAGAAAGAGAGAGAAAGCCTCGCGAGAGAGGATCACGGAGAGCCGGACAACGGTAACTTACGGAACACGTTGCGGAGTATTCCGTGTACCTCCCGCGCGAGAGTATCAATGCCATCGCTACTCGCGATCCATTCAAACCGTGCCGGACACTGACGCGTCTGCACGCGAGCTGCATTTCGCCGCAGGCACGCTCGGCTTTTCAGCCAGTTTCTAGCCGGATCGGCGATACGCGTCATATCGCGCATACGGATATCGCGATTATTGGTGCAGATCAACGAGGTTCCGAGGAGAAAAGCGAACAAGGACGGACGGAAAACACAGAATGCGCGTGAAAGAGTGAAAAAGAGAGAGAAAGAAAGAGAGGGAGGGAGAACGAAGGGGGAGGGGAGAAAGGGGAGAAAGAGAGTGACCGAAATTGCCGCCGGAAGAGATCTCGCAATGGAACGTGTGCAGTATGTGATGTCAAGGTCGCGCCTTCGCGAATCTCATATACCGCGCGGTAGACCATAGGTAGCCAATGCCGCGACAAATAAGGCAGTTGCAATGCTCTCGCCGTGGCGAGAAATTTCTTTCCTCGTTCTGCACAGACTGCCCAGGTAGACCTTTCTTATTATTACGACGTGAGACAATTTATGATGGAAACTTTATAGTTCTTCAAATTACACTGTGAAGTTACATACTGTGTTGAATTAATCATTAAATATATATTATATATTTTAAAAAATGTATATTATAAAATATCAAGTTTTTTGTCACATTGATGCAACGATATACTAAAAGTATGTGTATAATATGAGACAATTTATGATGGAAACTTTATAGTTTTTCAAATTACACTGTGAAGTTACATACTGCGTTGAATTAATCATTAAATATATATTATATATTTTAAAAAATGTATATTATAAAATATCAAGTTTTTTGTCACATTGATGCAACGATATACTAAAAGTATGTGTATAATATGAGACAATTTATGATGGAAACTTTATAGTTCTTCAAATTACACTGCGAAGTTACATACTGTGTTGAATTAATCATTAAATATTTATTATATATTTATAAAAAATGTATATTATAAAATATCAAGTTTTTTGTCACATTGATGCAACGATATACTAAAAGTATGTGTATAATATGAGACAATTTATGATGGAAACTTTATAGTTCTTCAAATTACACTGCGAAGTTACATACTGTGTTGAATTAATCATTAAATATTTATTATATATTTATAAAAAATGTATATTATAAAATATCAAGTTTTTTGTCACATTGATGCAACGATATACTAAAAGTATGTGTATAATATGAGACAATTTATGATGGAAACTTTATAGTTCTTCAAATTACACTGCGAAGTTACATACTGTGTTGAATTAATCATTAAATATTTATTATATATTTATAAAAAATGTATATTATAAAATATCAAGTTTTTTGTCACATTGATGCAACGATATACTAAAAGTATGTGTATAATATGAGACAATTTATGATGGAAACTTTATAGTTCTTCAAATTACACTGCGAAGTTACATACTGTGTTGAATTAATCATTAAATATTTATTATATATTTAAAAAAAATGTATATTATAAAATATCAAGTTTTTTGTCACATTGATGCAACAATATACTAAAAGTATGTGTATAATAATAAAAGTTGTATTAAAAGTTGTATTCAGATTCACATATTACATTTTACATGACGTTGTTTTGAGCAAACTTCAATAATTTTTTAAATTATACTTATGAAACTAGCAAATATACTGTATTGAATTCAATCATTAAATATACATCATAAAATAATACCAATTTTTTGTTACATTGATGTAGCAATAAATGTAGTAAAAGTTATATTCAGTTTCACGCATTACATTTTACATGATACTGTTTTGAGCAGACTTTGATCATTTTTTAAGTTATATTTATGAGGAAAATATACTGTATTGAATTAATTAATAAATATAGATTGTAAAATAATGTTAATTTTTCGTCACATTGATGCAACAACAAATGTGTTAAAAGTTATACTTAGATTTACATATTACATATTACATTTTACATGATATTGTTTTGAGCAAATTGTGATAATTTTGTTCGTATTTCTTTTATATTTATTTCTATTTTGTTATTCCATGTGATAAATATGTGTGCCATATGAACCATTACATAAAGAATGTAACCTTCATAAGGTAACAAGATTGAGTAAATAAATATATATCCTTTTAATTAGATTAAGTTTAAAGTTAATTCTCTTAGCTAAGTTAAATTTAAATTTAATGGCTTATAAGTTAAAAGTTACGAAAACTAACTTGATTAAAAATTGATTATAATTGATTGTAATTGAATTAACTTATTAAAGTTAAAAGTTAATTATATTTTAATTTAATTTTTAACTGATTAATTAATTATTATCCAACTCTGCAAATCGCGCGCGCGCGACTAGTAAAGTTACTGTCAACTTTACATACATCTATCTATTTAGCTGATTTTACGACTACGTACGAAGAAGATTAACTTTCGAGGCGGGTACTCAATTTTGTGCGTTTTTACTTTTGAAAATCTCATAGTGGAAGTATATGAGCAGCGATATATCAACGAGAGGCGGGTATATTGATTCGCTTTTACGTTATATTAATGCAGGGATTAAACGGAATACCTGGGAAAGGGATTAGAGTCTCGCATCCGACTCTGAAGAGCAATACGCTGCGCTAAATGAAGGAGGCTGCGCGCGTTTAATATTAGAGATGTAAATATGTCTTAAATCGTGAGATCGCGCGCTTGCCCTCGTTAGTCGTCACAATCAAAATCAGGATTCAGGGACAGCCGGATGTTGAGGTATGTTACACATGCTACGCAATTGGCAAGTCTGTATGTAGAACGAAATGCGGTAAATCGGGCACATTGGGCACGCGTGACGCGACAGCAATTTTGCATTACAATTTGTAATTACTTCCTCGCTTTCGTGTAAACGAGCGTGCTCTAACGACGGTAACGTCGCGTATAATTAATGGCATTCCGACGTTCGTAGATCTTCAATGCGTATCCGCAGGATAATCGGAATTGAGGTCTCATCGTCGAAACGTTTAGCAGCGATTTTGTTATGCTTCGAAATTCAGCAAATGATTCAATAGTTATGGATGTAATCGTGATGATATATCACGAGATGCATTTAGTAGCATTGTAGAAAAAGATCGAACAATTCGAGAATCGAGTTAAACGAATTTAATTGTTGTATATGGTGAGCCAACTGCTCTAATCTTTTTGGTAAAAGAGACCAAATGCCTATAGACAATGCGTCCCATTCCGAGGCAGTGAAATCAATAAATAAAATGGATACTATTTTAAAGATCACGACGAGCTGAAAATTTTGGTACCTATCTCAAGTTGATCCGATTTTTCGTTCCGGAAATACAACATTCCAAAAATCTCCGTTACGATTTTTAATTTATAGAAAATGTTAGCGTTGGAATTTCGGAACAATCAAGGACGCGTTGGAAAGCTGAGAGTACTTACTTTTCAGGAAAAAATATATCATTCTGATAAAATGTCAAATAGCCAGAAATCCAGGTGTTCTAATTGGAATCTTGGTACTTCCGGTTGGTTTTGTATTCTGAAACCATTTTCAATAGAAAATTTGGCACTTTATCAAAATAATATATTTTTTCCTAAAAAGTAGGCACTCTCAGCTCTCCAACACGCCCATGATTGTTCCGAAATTCCAACGCTAACATTTTCTATAAATTGAAAACCATAACGGAAATCAGATTTTTGGAACGCTGTATTTCCGGAACGAAAAATCGGATCAACTTGAGATAGGTACCAAAATTTTCAGCTCGTCGAGATCCTTAAAATGATAACTATTTCATTTATTGATTTCACTGTCTCAGAATGGGACACATTTTGGCCGCCCTCTTTCAGTGTTCTTTTAATCCGATATTTGAGGCTTTCGCGGATTCGTTTCTTTCAATATACTCTGTCTATATGTGTATGTTTTTTATGTGTATATGTATGTGAAACAAATTCAACGTTTAATTTAGGTGATTATAAAACTGATCCGACACATCACGTTGGTCAACAAGTAATATCACATGGAAATTGCTGATGTGTCTCTTATGTATTTTTATGCGTAGAATCCGGAAGTGAATTCAGGATTCTCTATCACTCACGGTTTTTTGCGTCGACTATTTGAGATTTAACATATTATACGGAAAGAAAATTTCATAGTAAAAATTAATATAGGATTTTGTAATGGAGGATTAAATCGACATTCTGTAATAATTTATTATCTTTTCATTTCATATATGCTATTTATATTAAAAAAAATACAAAACATACTATTAAAAATTTTACTGTATTTCTCTTAGCAAGATAAACTGACTGTTTATTTTTTCCCTGCACTACTAGAAAAATAGTAAAATTAAAAAGAATTTAGATAGAAAGACATTTAGAAAAAAAGAACTATAATATTCTCTTCGTGTATATAGAACGTTTTATGTAATTTGCAATTTAATTTTATATTTTTTTTATTTTTTTAATACAGTATCAATATTAAATATCTTTCATAAAAAGTTTCTCCATTTAAGCAATATATCTATCTATAAAAATTCAAGATTGATGATTTTTCTCGTTACGCTATTTTTCTCCAATTGAGCACAAGTTGTAATAAAAACTGATATTTTTTTTATTTTTAAAACGCTATATATATATATATATATATATATACTACAAGCCAAATATAGCAAAAAACCATTAGCTTCTATATTTTGAATTAGACAAATGTTTGTATATATAAAGAACTATTATTTTAAATTCAATTGTCATGAAATTTAAAAGTCACATCACTGGAAAACCCTGAGTGAAAGAAGAAATATGTTTGCATTTTTAATTTGGAGTAAAAATACTATATAAGTCATATGATTTAATATATGTAAAAAAATAAGTTTTTCTTTGTAGATCAGCGTTATACGAATATTTGATTATTTATTCTTAAAATTATTTATTCATATTTATTCTTTAAGTTCTATACGTAAAAAATATTAAAATTCAATAAAAAACAAATATTTTACAAAATATGCAATTTTATATCAAGATATTTTAAAATAAAGTATCGAATACCTTTCAAAATGTTCGATTTTTGCGCGCGTTGGTTTTTCTTTGATATTTTTATACGTAGATTGGTAATAAAAATTCAGATTGGATAGAAAAAATCTGTTTTTTAATTCTTCGTAAAAAATACTATGTAGGTTATATAATAAGATTCATGTGACCAAAAATGATTTCTTTTTTGTAGATCAGTGTTATATTAATCGTATTTATTTTAATTTATAATCATAAATTTTTTATATTTGACTGAATTACAGCTTGTGTAAGAAAATTCATGTAACTTGGAATATGTAATTTGATTTTCTTACTCAATCCTTTTTTCAGGATATAATTACATTCTAATTTTGTGAATCTTTTATTAAATTTTGCAGTTCAAATTCAGTCTCGTTAACCCTTGACTAAATTTTAGTCCAAATTCCTACGTCAGTTCGTTAATCCGATTTGACTTTTTATCGAATTTGACTCGACTGCGGTGCGTAACGAGATTTTTGTAAGAGTAAAATTATTTTTACTCGATTTTTTTCTCCGATGCACATATGGAAATCATGGTGGAATATCCGACAACTAACTGCGCAGCTATTCTCTGGAATCGCTTCGTTGTAATTCACGTGAGAAGATACCACGCAAGCACATATGCGCAACGGCCGGTGAATCACGAAAACGGCGCGTCGTGTACCTCCGAGCAAACATTGTCAAGGAGCAAATCTCGATTACACTACTCGCGGGAGGGCCATCGATTCCCCGTAGTCTCGCTTCTTTTTACTCACTGCGAAAGCTACCTGGAACAAGCTGGCTTCTCGAGCTGGCGCGTGGATGTGCCGCGGGGATGTAAGGGATCAAGGGTCCTCGCTATACGCGAGATCGCTATGCCGTATGGGGTATTCAACGGGCACGTAGCGCGGCTTGGCTCGAGTGGGTAAAACGCATCCTCCATTTCCGGGGTAGAGTTGAATTAGCCGAGACGACGGCGGCCCGTTACCCGGCAGGAGAGACGTGGCACGGCGCGAAAGAAGAGGACGAATCGACGCCATCGTCGTCGAGTGGTAACCTATTATTTGTTCAGCTCGCGACTCCACGTCGCCCATTACTTAACTAAGCATTAACCGAGTAACTTCGCGATTGTCGTTGTCGTCGTCGTCGTCGTCATCGTTGTTGTTGTCTCGCCGTTGTCGTCGTCGTAGTCGCCGCCGTCGTCGAAAGAAAGAAAAGACGAAGAGGCAGCCTCGCTTCAAGGCGAAGCAACGGCTTCTCTATACGCAATTATACACGTAACGTCGCACCATACCACGACCCGGACCCTTGACATCGTGTTTCCTCAGGACGGTTGTCTACGAGAGAGGAGAGCCAGTCCGACGCACGCCCATAGCGATTATGCGTGCCACGATTCCGGTTGAACTCGACAAACAGCTACCGTATCGTCTTTTAAACAGAATCTTGTCTTGCGCTAATTGAAACAAAGCGCTAATTGAATTAGTAGCCGAAAAATTCGTATGTCTCAACTAAATGGTGTCGAGACATGAGCAGCCTGTTGCCGACTCATTTATGGACTCTAAAGCCGGTATTACTAATTATTCACTACAAAAAAAGTGAACTGTAGTTGCAAGATGCTATTTCATGTAATCCCATATTCTAAGTGAAAATTTTTACCGAGAAAGAATATCCTCTTTTAATGAACTGGACTGTTAATAAGGAATATATTAAAGAAATATGTTATTCTAACTTTATTCTTTTGAATGAAAAGAGACATGATTACTTGAAGTAGAATCTCTTACGCACGATACAAGAGATGCTGACAAGTACTGAAACATGTACTTTGGATAAAAGACGAGATGCCTCTAATTTTAAAAATATTGTGATTAGAATATTTCCTTTCTTTAGTTTTTAGAAGAATCCTCTTTAAGGGCGTGTATATAAAAAGAGAATTTCGTTAAACTTACGACTTTTTTTAGTGTAATCGCGCAATTTAACTGGAAAATTCAGTCAATGACAGTATTTTTGTTATTTAAGACAAATGAGAGCCAATATACCGGTGGAAAAATGAAACAATAGCACTCCAAGTAGGAATTTACTACTGACATCAAAGTGGCCCAGTACCGATTTATGGTAAACGTTACTGAGCTAGTACCAGATGTTAGTACAGATTTAGCATTGGTGTGATACTGGGATGATAGAAAAGGGCCAGTATTGGAAAACAGTACTGTCATAGTATCGAAAATTAGTATCAGTATAAAAAAAGTATTGATTCCTAGCACTGAGGAAGTACCTATTCCCAGTATTGGGCCAATATTGATTCCTAGAAATTTTTTGTAATAAAAATGTAAAAATTCCTAGTAATAATATTTATACAATTGTTAATATCATAACTATATAGTACGGAAAGAAAGATCAACCATGGCCGGGGCTGCTCTCGTTTGTACCTACACTAAGAGAAAAGACTGGTAACTATAACAAACTACATTTAGTTACAGAAATTCATTGAATCCTTAGTAACTAATACTAAATATGATAATAATTACCAAATATTTAATAGATCGGGAGTATGACGTAATTACATTCACAGTAACATCAATTAAATAATTTAGTAATAGTTACTTAATGTTAAATATTTAATATGAAATATATTACAGTTATGAAAAGATATTTGATAATTGTTATGAAATCGTTATATCCTATATAATAAAAAATTCAGTAGGTACGAGTTCTATTTTGTTACCAGTATAAGTATGTTTTGTTGCAGCACAACGAAAAATTCATTCATTTGCAGTTATTACATCGTTTCAATATCTATTATTACATATAGTTGGTTGAACCTATCAAAAATTTTGTAACTATTATAAAATCGCTTATTTTGCTCAACTATTCAATAAGTTTTATTTACCAAATATATTCTGGAAGCAAATAAATTTTACTTCTGTCAAATAAATAATTTATTTTACAGAATTAAATTAATTAATAAGTATTGCCATAGCTTTGGCCCGCTATATTTACGTCTATCATTTAGTAATAGTGACCAAATTTTGATAATATTTACTAAATTCTTCTCTCAGTGTACACATGTCTATTTTTAATAGTCATATGAGGAAAAAATCTTCGGGGCGACGGCTGGAATTGAACTCGAGTCTTCAGCTTGTCAGGCAGCATTTTTATCACTGAATTATCTAGGTTTCGCGTTAGTGACCTCTTCCGTTTTCCCATAAAGGACGTTGATATTGTCCGTTTTTTGATACGGGCACAATACTGACCTAATATTCTCTATTGGCAGATTGTATACAATTCTTACTTGGGTATCCAGTACTGATTCTACGAACAAGGCCAGTACCAATAATACAACTTTTTTAATACTAGGCAAATATCTAAAACAATAAATACTTTTCGGTAACGTCCCAGTATACGTACGGTACGATTATCCAGTACCTAACTTTAGTACGGAGCCAGTACCAATAATACGGTTTTTTTATATTAGGCTTAGTACTGAGCCAAAACCGAACATCCGCTTTTCGATATCGACCCAGTATCGGGCCATTTTTCCGTACTGGTGAAACGTATACGATTCCTACTTGGGACAGTGTGATAAAAATCGGTCGTTTTTTTTTTTTTTTGAAAAATCAAATCTAACTTTAAGTTTAAATCTGAGTATCTTATTTGGTGGGATAAGTTTCAAATGAGAGAGAATATTAATATGAGTCTTAAGCTGGTATTAATAGTTGTTACTTGAAAACTCAACTCAAGTGAGATACTTAATACCGTATTAATATTCGCTACTTGAAACTAGTCTCGAGTGAGACACACAAATTTGAATTTAAAATTAGATGTGAGTTCTTTTAGCTGAATCGCCAATATATATGTATATAAATGTAATATTGCATATATTATATACTACAAGTAAAAAACTTAAATCTAACTTAAAATTCAGACCTATTTGTAAGTAGTTCGCGTGAGACGAGTTTTAAATAATGACTACTAATATGAATCCCAAATTTTAATTTAGGATTAATGACTATTTTATTTGGTATAAAGCCTAATTTCTTCATTTTTGGCGCGCTGTCCTGGTCGAATTCGGAACCGTATTATTAACGTAACTTTTTCTTGATCAAATTTTATTTTATTTTATTATTTTTTGACAAGATATTTGTCAAATTAATATTTATATTGTCATACAATATCATAATTCTATTGTTATAAATTAACAATAATAAGAATTTATAATTATTTTTTAATAATTAGTATAATAGTATAAACATAGTTTAATTTAGTAATATTTTAATAATTATTTTTAAAATAATTAGGTATGAATTTTTTCAGTAACATCAACAATGAAAAAATTAGTCTCTCCGAAGGAATTCTTTGAGATTTAAATACAGAACGCTGAACTAATCGGTTGAATATCCAATAGATGACATTTAGATTTTTGTGCATAGAAGTACTACAATGTATTTTAAATTTCAGATATTTTATATGTTTGGTAATATGTTTTGTTTAATTTTAAATATTTTTTAACTTATTATTGGAATAAAAAATATTTTATTCCAAAATTAGTTAAAAAAATCAGAAAATGCTCGTTTTGGTCGGATCCGATCAACGGTGTGGTACGTGTGACCGTTTGAACAGTTTAAATAGAAGGATTAATAAAAGAAGATTAGCAAATCAGTACGCGTGACGTTGTGAGAGACGCGATTGCCTTTTAGCGACGGTGGCTATCGGCAATTGAAGGCGGAGTAATGATGCAAGCGACGCGGAGACAATTGTTTTTCGACGTATCGCCAGCGTGTCGTACGTGTGTCGCTAAGAAACAGTCGCAAGTCTTATGGGCTTTCTACAATAAGCTATTAGTCATACGCCGCAAGCAAATTGACCAACCACAGTCGATTATTTTCAAAAATAATCGACTGTGGTTGGTCAACTTTCCTATGATTTATGAGTAATAGCTTATTGTAGAAAGCTTCTCAGCCACTTTCGATCAGCTCACCTTTACAGAATTCGTTCCACAGCGTCGCATGCACTCTGACTCGCTAATCTTCTTATATTAATATTTCAAAATTTGACGTGGTTGTTTGAAAAGTGGTAGAGGAATTTTTTGTTTAGTTTGACTTAATCTATTTGTATACGCATGCGTTGTCGTGTCTTGCATCAGATGTGCTGTATGTACAAGAAATACGAAAATAATAGTATAATCGTGTTAGTGATGATCATCTCTACGTTATCGATATTTTTCGAGTTCGTCATCCACTTTGGCATTCCCATAAATGAAGGTTTTTCCACTGAGTCGTGCGATTACAGATATAAATGTCACATAAGTTTCATTCATCTGAGAAACTTGGATCCCACCCTGAATAAAAATGTCCGCCTCTCATATGAAATGACCCAGGTAGACTTTTATGATTCACGATGTGAGAGAGAATTGAGATGGTAGAAATTTTACAATTCTTTTAATTACATTTATAAAATAAATATATTGTTAATTATATTTGTTAATTATATTGTTAAGTAAATATATTCGCTATCACGGTTTATTTTGATTTTTTCCTCACAGACTATCTCATATTTTTTTTATATAATTATATAAAACAGACATAGTTTGATAATATGGATATGGATAAAATAATTTTTGATGTCATACATATATGACGTTAGTATAACGAATGTGTCAATTATTAAATTTGCATTATACACACACATTGTAATGTAAATTTTTTTTATTGTATTAATGCAAACATGAGTCTACACATAGATTTTACATTTTATATCACACAGACTTTGGAGTAAATTTTGATAATTTCTCTCGTATTTCTTCCGCGTATTTCGTCATTCTATATAATAAATATGAAGTATAATAAATATGAGTGCCATATGAAGTGATTTATACAACCTTCACAATTAGTAAGGTTGCTGTTAAATTTATATATGAGTTACAAAATTATTTAGACACAATGAGCTCACCAAATTGTCAAAATTGAAAATTATTATTGACAGACTTGCACAGTAATTATATTATTAATTATTATTATTCTAATTACTATTATTATTGTTATTATTCATTATTATGTAGTATTTTCATTAATATTATTGATTATATATTATTATTAAGTTTGTCGCGGATAATGATACTCGATTTTGAAAGTTAGGTGAGCTGCCAACTTGGTTATGTCTAAACCGTTTTGCAAGCCACTGTACACCTGTTTATCTGGTAAGTATCACGTAGCAACTCTTAATACGGATCTCAGATGTTGAAGTAATACTTTTCACGCGGGCAAAAAAAAGGATTCATACTTCACGGGCGAAAGCTGCAATTTCTGGTGGCAGTTTCTCGGTGTGTGTGTGTGTGTGTGTTCGCACGCGGGGAAAATAAATCATTATTCGAGCAACCGGTGTTACTAGATCATACCGGCGGTGATTAAATACACAAACACTCGATCTCACCTCCGAGTGAGAACCGAAGTGAGGACTGCGAGCGACGCGATCGGCTGTTATTTGCATCTCGAATCGTGGGGGTCGGCACGTAACTCTGAATTATGCTGTTCGCAGACGTCACGGATGAGCGACCGGGACTTTGTCGAGCGGGAAAAAGATCAGGGAAGCTGGCGACGAGGCGGTACCTAAAAGCGCGCGCGCGACTCGAACGAGACGGGGATAATTATACCTGTGTACATACGAGCGTAAATGATCCGGACGCTCACCCGTGCGCGCACGCACGCACGCACGCGTGCACGTGCCGGCTGTCTGTCGCCTATCTATTCACGCGACCATGCCTACTATCTACTAAGTAGTTGAAGTGCGGCGGTAATAGCGTGACAGCCAGTAAGACGGATGTTGAGCGGTAGCACGTGCGCCCCGCGTTAGCTCGCGAGCTCGCGAGCTCGCGAGCTCGCGAGCGCCATCCTCGACTGGTCACCACGTAGCCGGCGCGTACTGGTATCCCGGCGTAACGCGAACGTACCATTAATTAGGTTCAGTAGGCATCGCGAGGCTTTAACGGTATACCGGAGAGACACGTCGCCATTAACACGAACGCCTCGGCGATTCGACGCCGTCGTGCGAGGCCGTAACGAGGACCTGAGTCTATGCGATTCCTCGGGGTCGCTTACTTTCCACGGTAGAAGGAGCAAGAGAGAGAGAGAGAGAGAGAGAGAGAGAGAGAATGAGAGAGAGAGATGGTCGTGGAACGCAGAGGTACCTCAGTAAATATAGGCGCAGTCACGACGCAGACGCGACAAAAATGCCCGGATACGTCGCGTCTGGCGTAACAGTAAAAGATTAGTTTACTCAAGCGCGACCGGATTATCAATGGACTGTTTTCGCGCAAGGATTGCGTCGCCGGCGCCGCCGATCAAGTCCCGCGGTCTCAGGATCGAAAGGAATCACACAAGTCTAGCCCGTGCCTTTCACCCTGGAATTAGATTGTATGGTAACTTTTTTTTTTTTTTTTTTTGGAGAGGCTCTCTGCGATATATATGTACATGCGCGAAATGGACCAAGACCTGCGGCAGCGACATTGTGCCGCACGTCTGGTATTCGCGGTCCCGCATTGCGTTTCTTACGTCTGGTACAAGGTTGCAGAGGCACGTCCGTTTCTCGGAGGTACCACTCGTTGCTTCTTCCCAGCAAGCGTGACGCTTGCACCTGCCAACTAGTCGAACCTGATTAAACTCTACCTCGTGTGTCACGTATGAACTTTGTATATTTCTATCTTAACTTGTCCATCGACCTCTCTCTCTCTCTCTCTCTCTCTCTCTTTCTCTCTCCCTCCAACAACATTGGCGACTGTCCCACTCGATGACCGATGCGCCATCGACCCCGGCTGCGGCGTACACTTAAATTTGCTGAGCATATCGTGAAATTAGGCAGGCATATCTCCCGGTAGAATTTCGATAAAATTCGGCCCGCCGATCCCATCGCGTTCTTGAATACCCAGGCGGGGCTCAAATAGCACTACTGACGTAGCACAGGAGTTCCGCAGTACTTTTGTTCTCCTCATTCGTGAACATCTGGCCGAGATTTTTGGGAGGATTTCGCGCGATTCGCGCAACGATACGGCTTCTCGGTAGAGATTCCTCTACCACCGGTTACAGATAAACGTGGAAGATTCGCCCATGTGAAACGGTCGGTCGAATTTCTATCTCTCTTTATCCTTCTTTCTTTTATGCTTTATCCGAATCGATTTCAGTTCAAGCGGGAAGCGATTTTACGTAGGGCATCCCACCAATTTTGCTCAAAGGTAGCGTGGTAAAAGGCAAAGGTAAAGAGTAAGTGGCTGTACTTAAATGGGACTCCGCCCAAGGGAGCTTTTTCGCATCGCGCGTCCAAACAGGTCCCTCTTAATATTGTGTACGAGAGCGAACTCGTTCCTGCCCATCCCAGACACTCGCTCGAATGTGCTGTTAATTATCACGGGAAATGATTCAACTTGAAAGTGGGAACTGGTGAAACGGTAAAACGTGACTCGCGAGCAGGTCAGAAATTCTCTACGTCCCGCGAAATATCTATACTTGTTCATACTAATTTCATTAGGTAATTAGCCGCACTCGCTTGGTTCAGTTCGGCTTGATTAGATCTATCCCGGCCCGATGCACGCCGGCGGCGTAACGAACGTGACAAAAAGAACAGTAACCGCGCACGCAAATTAAGCAAATGCACTTTAATCGAGTATCGAGGCTCTTGCCGCTCAGTGCTCGCTCATAGAGAGCGAGAGATGTTCCCCCGAACTTTGCGGGATTGACTTCGGTCGTTAGCATCATATGTAGATTGCCGTACGCTGTATTCCCCGCGTCAATCGTACAAATTTTCGGCGAACGAAATAACGAATGCGGCAAAAAGGCCAGCGCGCGCGGAAAAATTTTGACGAATATCATATAGCACCCTAATAGTATAATCAGCAAGACTTGTATTGCGCGACTAGGATATATTCATACTGAAATTAAAATTTATATATATGACAGCAATAAACGAATAGTTTGATCAGCTGATATTTGATCAGCAATATTTTATAAGCTGATGGTATACAAATTTACTTTACATGCAAGAAAGTATTAGAAAAGATGTCCTGTACTGAAAGATACATGCATTTTCGACGCTGCAATTTGGATTATTCGTTATTTTTAATGCCAATGTGGGAAAATATTTTATATTTAGCAGTAACTACATTGTGTGATAGTATTAATGTAATAGAATTAATATGAATATATGCGTCTATGGTCTGTATTAACCCGTACACTGAGAGAAGAATTTAGTAAATATTATCAAAATTTGGTTACTATTACTAAATGGTAGACGTAAATATAGCGGGCCAAAGCTATGGCAATACTTATTAATTAATTTAGTTCTGTAAAATAAATTATTTATTTGACAGAAGTAAAATTTATTTGCTTCCAGAATATATTTGGTAAATAAAACTTATTGAATAGTTGAGCAAAATAAGCGATTTTGTAATAGTTACAAAATTTTTGGTAGGTTCAACCAACCACCTGTAATAATAGATATTGAAACGATGTAATAACTGCAAATAAATGAATTTTTCGTTGTGCTGCAACAAAACATACTTATACTGGTAACAAAATAGAACTCGTACCTACTGAATTTTTTATTACATAGGATATAACAATTTCATAACAATTATCAAATATCTGTTCATAACTGTAATATATTTCATATTAAATATTTAACATTAAATAACTATTACTAAATTATTTGATTGATGTTACTGTGAATGCAATTACGTCATACTCTCAATTTATTAAATATTTGGCAATTATTATCATATTTAGTATTAGTTACTAAGGATCCAACGAATTTCTGTAATTAAATGCAGTTTGTTATAGTTACCAGTCTTTTCTCTCAGTGTAGTCTGAGAGACCTATGTATTCCATTCTATTCTCTTTAAACCTTTGTAATATCTTAAGCATTTTTTTCTGTGTTTATTAAATCTCTTAGCTATTATTAAATCTCAATATTCCACAGAATTATGAGAAATATTATGTTTGAGAAATTATAAAAAACTAAAAAAGAAAGAAATTCACTAGATTTCATCTTTCCAAAGATAGGTTAATATTTGTTACTTGGAACTTGTTTCAAGTGAGATATTCAGATTTGAATTTAGAGTTAGATGTGAGTTTTTCAGTTGGAATAGCAATTACATAATCATGGAGGTAAAAAATAACAGAAGGGAGTGTAAAGCTTTTTAGGTAGCGAGGGTAAGTATGCTATATGATTGGTTGTACACAGTAATATGGCATTTTGTACTTTATTGTCGCGATTTGATAGACCACATCAATATGGCGCATGCTGTTCTCTACTTATGTCTGTTTAGACAGGCCAAAGAGGGAATATCCTCCCTCCTGTTATTTCTTATCTCCATGAACGTAACGTCGCATGTATCACCCAATTTATCTGAAAAATTTTGATCTAACTCTAAATCTTAATTTGAGTATTTTCCATGAAACAAATTTCAAGTAACGACTATTAATATAGGTCTATATTAATAGACAGATAAAATATCCGTTGCGCTTCTGAGTAGTGATGGGCAATAGTAACCGTATCGATTGTGTCCTATTACTTGTAATTATTTACAGAGGAATTGCAGCACAAATGAATTTATTGAATTAATTTTTAGTTAAAGGGAGAAGAATTTCTTATGTTTAGTTAGAAGAAGTTTTTATGTTAAGTTATTATGTTAAGATATGTTAAATTCTTATCGATCGAATTCGGCTCAAATGCATTTAGTTCGTTCGTTATCAGAAAAATTCAACGAAACTTTTCTACACAGAGCGAATATTATCTTCCTTTCTTCATATAACTTCTTTTCTCAATTCTATTATGTTTATAGTAGTGCAGGAACAGATTGTCAGTAAGATTTATCTTGTTAAGAAACACAGACAAATCTCGCTAGAAATATAACAAATATTAAAATAACATTTTTCATTTCCTGGAATATAAATATAAATAACATATATGAAGGGAAAGGATACTGCAGAATACCGATTTATATTTCTCGGTAAAATTCTATAGTAAATTTTATTATAACATCCATGTAGCTTTAAAGCAGTGTGTGATATATGCATTCAGAAAAAAAAAACACCTGATGGTAACTATTGCTTTCCAGTAAAAGACACAAGTCAACACAAGTATCATTCTGTTTTGTTTTGTTCCATATTCTGTGTGTAATAAAGATAAAGTGATATTTGTGACGACTTGTGTCTATTGTTGGAAAGCAATCTGTATAGCAGAGATGTGCGAACTATTCAAATTCGAATCAAGTGAAATTCGATTCGATTCAAATTTGAATCCCTATGATTCGAATCCGAATAATTCGAAAATTTCGAATCAAATACAGATCGCGTACGTTAGTATTAACGAAGTACTATTGAAGACATCCTGCCTTACGGGAATTCGTATAACTTGAAAAGTTTGCTATACATTAAGATTTCCTTCAAAATTGCTATACATTAAGATTTCCTTCAAAAATATTAAAAAAAGATAATGGCTTCTAGATAAACTCTTACCGACAACTGATCAATATGTGTCGTTGCGCAGCTTTCAAATTTAAAACTGAAATATATTATATATTTCTTACCTTAAAATGAATTGATATCATATGATTAATATTATCTCTTTCATATTGAAGTTACTATTTTCATGTTGAATTCAATGATCGTGTTAATTAAAAATTCTTTCAACGATTCGATTCGATTTCATTCGATTCAATTCGATTCAGGTGAAATTTCATCGATTCGATTCGACTCGAATTCGAAATTAAAATCTGAGATTCAACTCGATTCGATTCGACATAAAACATCTTTGATTCGCATAGCTTTACTATATAGGTGATAACTATATAAGTTTTGTATGTAAGATCAATATATGTATATAGTTTAATAAACTATTTTGTAGATATTGCAACTAAAGCTGAATAGTTATGAGAACTATATATAGTTCTTTAATTCTCTATACAGCTTTGCTAATTATTCAGCATTACAATAAGTGCAAGAAAATTTATTCTATATATAAAACTCGTACAGCTGTCACCTATTATGTATTTGCCATTATCATATATTTTTTCTGAGTATAAGAAATATATTCAATATGGGGGAATCCTTTTTCATATGTTTCAAAGTCATTGATAAACTTGCATACTTCTTGGAAAAAATTACTTCCGTCCATATAGTTTTATTTTTCGCTTTCTAAATTTCCCATAATTTTTCGGCTACTTTCTTGAAATGTTTTCTGTGTTATAAGTACAAGTCAAAATTTCAGATCACTGATAAACATTTTTATTGGTGATCTCAAACCTTTGACCGGTGCTGTATATCCTAGCCAGGTAAGATTGTTATATAGAGTGTCCCATTTTAAAAGATGCACCCTGATAATTCTTCAGTCAAGCATACTCAACAAAAATGTTTCAGACTGTTTCAAATGTTTTAAAAAGGTATATGGTTCGATGGAGGACATAAGAAGGTACCATTGGTTTGACTTTGCGTGACGCCGCCAACGTCAGGTTGAGATCAACTTTGTTTTTTTAAATAAAAACATATATTTTTTTTATTACGGAATTTTATTCTGCGTAAAGAAATAAAAAAACTTTTGTTTGAAAACATTTTTTGTACGACCTCTATTTTATAAGATATTTACGGAAATATCTACAAAATTATTGATTTCAATAATTTTTTACTCGAATTCTATTAACTTTACGGAAAAATAGCAAGAGATAAAAATTATTTTTTTTTTCTTATAGAGCTTTGAGAATTTTTTCAGAATTTTTTAATTAACTTTTTAGTACTTCAAGAAAATGCAAGAAAATGCAGTACTAAAAAGTTAATTAAAAAATTCTAAAAAATTTTTCAGAGCTTTATGAAAAGAAAATAGAAAATTTTTATCTTAAGGTCATATCAATGGTACTTTCTTATGTCCTCCATCGAACCATATAACTTTTGTCTGAAACATTTTTGCTGAATATGGTTAGATATGCTGAAGAATTATCAGAGTGCATTTTTTAATATGGGATACTTGTATAGCTTTCCTCGGATAATGAATGTTTGTATCTTGGAGAAAAATTCCCTGCGTGCAGAGGTGCGCTGCATTATTATTGAAAAGCGCAAAGAGTCCCCGGGGAATGATCCTCGGGGAGAGATTTTTCCAGAATAACTATCGCGAGCAGCACCGACTGCAGGCACGCCGAATTTTCGAGAAGAGCGCAAGGAAGCGTTTCTCTCGCTTTTCGTGCGATAAACGCTGTTTCTGCGCGAGACGTGAGGTTCATAAGAGAGATCTGTTAATATTTTAAACTGTTTCACGGATGTTGGTTTGTTCCATGTTTCTGAGTGAAGTTTAATCACGTGCCCCTCCAGAGCCGCACGTTAAATTGGTTTCGCCAAAAAGTTGACGGATGTAAGCGCGTTTGATTAAATAGTTAACAGAACTCGGAGAGAAGGTAGTATCAACCGCATGCGTTAAATTAGAAATGAATAAAAACGACACCGCGTATACACCGGGGCAAAAAGCTCGCTGAATTACTACTAAGTTCGCACATACCCGACTGCTGTGGTAGCTGTTCGCGAAAGAAGCTCGCCATGAGATTCGTACGTACGCGTTGACGTTGACTCCGGGAGACCGTGGACCGTGGATGTTACCAGCAGCGACATTTTACTCGGAAGCGAGAACCGGCGAAAAAGGCGCGTGGCATCTCCAGAGTATACCTGCCCTTTTGCGATAAGAGTTTAGAATGTGCGATACGTGTCCACGATGAATCGCGGGGCTCGCCTGCGCAGCGACAACTCGACGCGACTGGAGCACGTGAAATCTCGTGCTCTCTCGACAGTAAAGTCACGTTATTAAATCATAACTAGCACATAAGGTAAACATCCCAATGGCTGAATCAATAAGAAAGCCAATTTTACATTTTTATTATTAATAAATAGTTAATGGAATTACTAACGAAACTAACGTTTATATAAAACTTTGATTTATCTCTTTCAGAGATCGGAAAACAACAGGAAATAAAATATAATCAGATAATATCTATTTTAGTGAGATATTAGATGATGTCATGTCCTAATTACCAAATAATACAAACTCAATAACTGAATGATCGTTAAATAATATTAGCATAAAGAAATATCTCTCAACAAAATTTCAAAAGCTATTTTGGTAATATTAAGTACAAATATACTATTAATGTTCCCATCATTGGGATAAGATATAATTATTGGGATTACACTTATCTTAAAAACACGATAAAAACAAAATAAGATGAATAGTTAGTGACAGTTGCATTCTTTTTCCTTAATAAATCATTTAATTCTTAATAAATCGGTGCATCAAATTTAAAGTAAGAACATATGTTTATTCTAAATATATGTTCTTATTTTAAATTTGATATATTATCAATTATAACAAGTTTCGAATATAAAATTAAACTATAGTGAATCCTGGCACATTATAATTTTATGATTATACTACTGACGACGACTGAGTTCGTTACTCGCCGATTTTGTAGAAGTTAACAGTTAATATCACATATCTATATATCTATATATTAGATTTGTGTGGTTATTTTTTAATTTCAAGCGATTGAATTAGTTATGTAAAAGTTGAGAGAGTAGGTTAAAGAATATTTTATAAGCGGAAAAAGTAAGAAGATATTTAATTTTTACATTTAATTCATATGTCATTAATTGGTACTGAGATACTTATTTGTCCTATTAGTGACTTGAATAAATATGACTTAAAACAATATAAACATTTATATTTGTGAAAAAAATTTGTGTTTTGTAAATTTTATTTATTACAGACTAAAGAAATAATATTAATGATACAATTTGCATCTCCAGAATTTGTTAAATAATATAATATGAGCCATTAGCTTGTAAATTGCCATGCTTAAGTCAATAATAAGTTAGTAATACATTTATGTGATTCTATACTAATTTATTATACTTATTTTTTTACTAATAAATTTATATATTTCTTTATTCTTAAGATGAGGTTATACTTCATCACTAATTAGAACATTTGTTTAAACGCATTGCAACAAGTTTTGGTCCTTGTCTTCGTTTATTTCTTTCCTTTTGAAAGTATGAGAGCATCAGATTATTTAATTTGCCATTCTCGCGAATATTTGTCATATGCGAAAGAGAAAAATAAGAGTGCGATGCCGCCCGAGTTAATAGAATGGAGCTTTTTATATTGTTCGCACAGAGCGAGCTGGCTAAATACGAATCACCTCGATTTATTTCTAGCGGGTTTAAAAATCGTAATCCGCGCAGTCCGAGTCGTTCTATAACGACTTCCGCTTGAGTATAATTGAGAACATCGATTTTACGTGCAGATTATAAGGATTTATTCTGTATCCTGCACGAGTCGGTGAATTGGCGTTTCGCCGGCGAAACCTGACTGCGTGAAATCTCCCCCCTCCCCCTCCACGTCTTCCCTTCCCTCTTTCTCGGAGCAAGGTTAAATGTCGGAATTCCGAAAAGACCTTTCTCCCTCATTTTAATTTGTTTAGTTTTCAACTAAGTTGTGATGAGAAAATTGAAGTAGAACTACCTTACCGTTTATTAAACGTTCACTTTCTTGGCTGCCGTTCGCGCAGAGACCCAACTGCTATTTTTTGTAATTATACATTTTCGTGTGAGACGAAACTTTCGACGCGCTTGATTCCACGGCGCGAGAGAGTATACCGGTAGCGCCGCGCGACACAAACTCCCCGAACTAATGAGCACATTCGGTACTTGCTGCTCGTTTCGCGAGATGGCGTTTCTTGCTTGTTATCCGCTTGGAAACGCTCACGCGGCGATTCGCCGGCGAAAATGCTTGCCACGGGTTTGAATCAGCTTCCGACTCCGATCGATTCTCGCGTCTCTTCTGCATCTTTTTCCGCGCTTCGCATTTATTTCGCGCGCGGCATCAAGTCATCGGATAGCCTGTTCACGGCTTTGTCTCGCGGGTAACCAAGATCGTCGTCGGATAACGTTGGATCATGAATCGCGGCGAGTTCGTTACGCCGTGGGTGCGGATGCTGGGTGAGAAGCTTGCTATCCGGAATGAGATGAGAGTGTTAAGCGTGGTGAGTTTACGATTCCTTCATTTCGTCGCGACTTCTCATTCGCCAATATTTGCATGTACTCTGCAGCACGGCAAACACTACGCTGTGGGCAGCATGAAAATTTGATATTTGCTGCTCACAAAACACACACGAGAGAATTTCGAAAAATCTCGAAACTGTTCTGAACAGCAAAATGACGGGTAGAAATTAATCGGGGCGGTTCCCTAATAAGTATATAGTGGCCTTAGTCAAGAGTACTTCAAAATAGACATGTTTTCGTAAGGCCCATATATGGCTAAAACAGATAAATCCTGAATGGGATTTCTCTTTCTTGAATAGGTTATGAATTTATGCTGCCGTGATTGTTTTAAACACAGCTTCTACTAGTAGTGCCCAGTCACAGAGGGCAAATTAGTCAATTCTTGACATGGTTTCATAGTAGGATCTTAAAGAGATTTAAGTAAAATTCGCCATGATATGGCCAAATTAGCTAACTTTGATTTTAATTGTTAAAAGTAGTGTTTATGTACAAAATTTTACACAAACAGGTTAAAGTTCATTAATATTTATCTATCTTTAGTGTGCCTTTTACCTTTAATAAATATAATATTTAACAAATATTTACCTTTAACAAATTTTATGAAATAAATTTAATTAAACATCACACATTTACCTTTAACCTTTTTAACAAGGTTGGTTCAATTTGAGTTTTTATATACAAAGTTTCTTGCATAAAAGTTATAAAAAATTTCGTCATGAAGAACATACTTATTATACATATTTGATAACAATGTAAAAATATGTTAGTCGATTATATTTAAATAAAAAATTAACAGTATATATTTTTATATACATCTTATTTTTTAGACTGTTCATAATAAAATTCATTATAACATTCCAGTATACAGCTTTTAATTATAATGTTCTTAATAAATAGTTTTTTCCAGTGATGTTCTTAATAAATATGCTCTAAGAAAAGATTTAATTTATTATACTATAATAGAGATATCACATAGAAAAAAGAGCCTATAAAAAGAGTTGAATTAACGTGAAATGTTTGGTTAAACGACTGGTTTGGTTAAATAGAATTTCTAGTTATATCTTAATTATATATTTTAGAGAGAGTATTCAATACTGATCACAATATAGATAAATAGTATATAACAGATTTATTAATTGGAGAAATAGCATAGCACGTAAATAGACGATTTACAGTCCGAAGATCCTAGAGTTTAAATTCCATCAAGTTCTTCAAATATAATATTAACATCAAATCACAAATGACTAATCGCAAGCAATCATATTACAAGATTTTAAGAAACAACTTTTAGTTAAAAATAATCAAATTTCTGATAAGAAATGTGAATATGTATATATAACTTATTATTGTATAACCAAACATATTTGATTATTTTAACTACAATAGTTTGTTTATTTCTCACCAAATAGTCTGGTTGATATATCCTGAATTCAGATTAATTCGACCAATTTTCTTGCCGTGCAAAATAGAGGCTTAATTCATGGTCATTTCAGTAATAGTCTAGCCAGTTAGACAAAGATTAAACCAAGATATGGTTTAATCAGATTTACAAATTTAGACGCTAATTTGTAGGAGCGTTATATATCTGAGTGGATCTGTCTTTGATAGAAATAGGGAAAAATCGTCTAGGTCTTTTTTAATCCCCGTTTTAAATTTCTACCCGGCTCTCTAATAAAGTTGGTTGCTTCGTAAATGCGTGTCCAGTTAAAATCACGTGCAGCAGAGATGAAAGACACACGTAATAAAACAAACTCGAGTAAGTGAAGTTAAATGAAGTTAAGTGCGAATACCGACAAGACGATAAATTCAAGGCGGAACCGTTGACCGAGCGATACTCGCAGACGTACTTCGACAATCGCAAGCGGGAGCGCAGAATCGCTGACGCGAGATCGTCGTACGATCGTTCGCACGACGTAGCCCCCTTCGATCCGAGTAAACCGCGCTGTGATCGTGCGAGGCGAAGTCTCATTTGGGCGGAGATACACGAGGAGAACAAACGTCACGTCGTGCCAATGACTGTTAATCACTGGTACGGTCGACCGAATAGAATCCAAATCGATTACCCTGACATGAAATTCGCTCGATCGAGTAAAACCAAGGACTTCTATTCGCGAGGTCGGCTCGATTTGACACACGAAACGAAGTGCGGAGCTTGCTAGGTCAAACATTTCCCGGCTGTTTTGCGAAATGCACGCAGGCAGAATTTTTGGAATAAATTATAGTCGAATAAAAAAAGGAGATACAAAAAGTCAGTACTGTAGTTTGCCCATGAAAAAGCTATACATTTGTTACTCGTTTTGTTCTCTTATGTTTTGTTCTCGATGTTTTTTTTCTTTTATCGAACGTTGCTATTGAATTGATAACGTTTAACTGATACCGCCCGGTTGAAAAAAGCGCGATTCGATCGCTTCTCATTTCCGAATCCACAAGAGAAAAATACGCCATTCTTCCATTTTTTGAAAGAACGGTTTTTGCACTTAAAATCCGGTGGTACTTCCGGCTAAAATTAGAGCGAATGTCTGTGTGACAGCGTGTACTGACACAAAGAGTGCTGGCGGAATTGTTAATTAATATTAACGACCTGTGTTGTGCTTTCAAATATTGCGTGAGCGTATAACAATATTGACATTTAATATTGACAATACATAGGATTTGTCCGGAAGCGGAGCGGCCAAAGTGGAAGTATGGTGATCGTAAACTGCCTCCCCGATTTATGGAGCACGATACATGTGATACGCTTTTGATTAATGAATTATTTTTGTGGCACACATTGTATATATCGTACACACACTTGCAATATTTATCTTGCTCTTGCCGAGAGATGTTACCGTTCTTTTTCGTAACTTTGAGCAAACACAGATAGGAAAACCCGAGACATAATGAGAAATTTAAGGTTTAAACAAGTTTCAAATATATTAAGAATAAATAAATCAATTGAGTATTATTTTTGCTAAAATATGTTTTGAACCTTCTACTATAAAAAAACACAAGTTTTACTGTGAAAGAATAGTTTAAAAGAACGAAATAGTCTTATTAAAGACGTAAATTAACCTCATTATGCTTTCTATGCGAGGTAAAATGGAATACTTCATAAAATTTGTTTAATTCTCAATTATTGATTTTAAAAAGTGTTTAAAAGTGATTTATTATAACATGTAATAAAAATGTATTATTGCACGCTTAATTGCTTGTAATTATTTATTTTAGAATATTTTTTATAAAACTATATTCTTTTCTTATTAAAATATTAATAACAATTATTATTTAGTATAGTCTTTGATATCAATTTTCTCAAATCTAGCACATAATAAGAAATAATGTAATTTAATATTTTAAAAGCATAATGATATAATCCTGTTATACCTTGCAATGTACAAGCTTGGATTATGTAGTACAAAATATAGATAGTCGATATTTGCACAGGCATTTAATTAAAATGACGAGAAAAGATCGTCTAATAATGTTAAAAAAAAAAAAAGAATATATATATATATGGTAGTAAGAAAAGAATCTCTTATCATTGTTTATCTTGTGCAAATGTACCAAAAAAATTGCAACGAAGTTGCGGAAAACGCAGCAAACGTATTAAACAATTTGTAACATTTTTTAGCTTTAAATTATATAATAACTGATAATAATACGCAGGAAGAGATATCTAACAGTAATAATTGCAAAACGTTTCGTTACATGGCAGCATTTTTGTAAAAAATTGTCAATCATTATGCCGCGTGGTTTCGCTGTATTTCCAACTTTGCTATTTCTTCTACATACCAAACATATAAAGATATTATTGCAATACAACGAGATTCCATACGTAATGTAACGTTGTAAACAATATACACGTTAGTTGTACTTGCAAATTGCATAGTCAACAACTAAAGAGAGCTATCTGTTTAAATAGCCGAGAAAATAGGAGATTTGGGAGAATTTTTTTCAAAGAAGTAAATAAAGATATCAGTACAGATTATTGACTGTAGTAGAATTGCGAGTAATTAATTATTTTCTAATTAATTATCGAATTTAATTAACGATTAATATAAGCCTATTCAATTAAAAATATTTTAATTAACTACTGACTTTAAGAAATCTAATTAAAAATCATTTAATTCCCTTATAGAAAAGTATCACTGGCTGTGATAAATTGGCCAGTAATAAATAGTAATTTTATGACTCGTACGAGTAATAAAATTATTGAACGGGTAATTATCACTGGCCAAATTATCATTTATTAGTATTAAATTTCTATAAGGGTTAACGGTTGATTTGAAAGAATTCAATTAAAAACTGTTGAATTAACGATTAAAACGAGCGAAAATAATTAATGATTATTCGATTAACGATTGATCATAGTCAATGTAATTAAGGGTTACTTAATTGACAATTGATATAAGCAAATTTAATCTAAAAGCGCAGTAAGATGATTGACCAATCGATGTCAATCGAAATTAACCGTAATTATTTACATTGCTCATGGTAACCAACCGAGCTGAATATATGCTTATATATATTATTATTATATATATAATATATAATATATATATATATATATATATATATATATATATATATATATATATATACACAGGGTATTCCGCCACTATCGCATTATCTCTTAAGAACGAATTCCTGAGGTAATTTGAAGAAAAAAATTCGAATGCAAAAATGTCGAGACTATAATAATTTCAAATTCTAAACTATTAAAGTTGACCAATTATATTGGCTAAAGTACGTGCGCTCAGATACGGTACAACAATAATACAGATACATAAGTGAGAGTTTGCATAAGATATGAAATTAGTTGTAAATCCCTGAAAAAAACGTCAAATGTATGACAGCTTACTGATTCTCATAAATATATTGTGTGATATTTTATTCATAAATGTATTGTGTGATATTTTATTCAACATTTTGACGAGATTGTTATTATTTGCGATATGTTTTATTTAAATAATAGAAAAGGCAGATTATTATTATAATATCAATATTTGGAAAAGTGACGACATGTGCATGCACCTATACCACTGTATTGTACCATACCTGAGCGCGCGTACTTTAGCCAGTATAATTGGTCAACTTTAATCGTTTATAATTTGAAAAGTATTACAGCCTCGCCATTTTTGTATTAGGATTTTCTTATTTAAATTATTTCAGGAATCTACCCTTAAGAGATAATGCGGTAGTGACGGGACACCTTATATATTGTTTATATCAATTGTCAATTAAATAATTACATTAACTATGTTCAATCGTTAATCAAATAATCTTTAATTACTTTCGCTCGTTTTAATCATTAATTCAACAGTTTTTAATTAAATTTCTTTAAATAAATCGTTAATTGAATGATTTTTAATTAGATTTCTTGAAGTCAGTGGTTAATTAAAATATTTTTAATTGAATAGGCTTATATTAATTGTCAAATAAGAATTATTAAATTAGAAATTATTTACTCAAATATTTACTCAATTATTAAATTGAAGCGAATTTAATTGATATTTTTACAACTCTAGACTGTACTATTCATCGTTGTTTTAAGTATAAAAAATTACTTTAAAGGATTAAAATTCTGTCCAGGTTTTTGTGCTAGACGTAATATTGTCGAGCGTTTTTCATCGGCGAATAACATTACAGCTCATGTAATAAACTGAAACAAATGGAACCAGAAAATTAAAAAACTGTATTAAATTTGCTGGAGAATGAACTTGTTATATCCAGGAAGTCAAAATTTAACAAATTGGCAACACATTTCAAAATTGCAAATTGCTAATTTTCTCTCTTCCTCTTTATTTAATTTTCCGGGAAAAATACTCATTTTAGGAATTTTCTAGATTCATTCTGCAGCAAATGTAATACTGTGTGTATTTTTTAATTTCACTATTTTATTTATTTAATATTATTACACGAGCTGTAATATTGCTCATCAGTTAGAGATGTCAAGCGACATTGCGATCAGCACACAAGTTAAACGGTTATTTTACTAAAACAATATTTTTCATTTATTCATTTATTTGTATGCAGTATTTGAAAATTGTGTCAATCAGATATCGGTTTGCAAAAGAGAAATTGTAAAGCAATATAACACAGTTATATGTTACATCAGTTTTAAAACAGTCGTGCGTATAAAAGCAATTATATTACCTCACAAATAAACTGTAACACACAGCAGTTGTGTTACTTTTACATTATACAGTAGTTTTTTTGTCTATAATTATATTTTAACGTAATTTTTTCCTCTCTCTCTCTCTCTTTCCTTACCACTCTTTTATTGTTACATATATTTATTATATGTTTGCATATTTTTAAAAATATTAGAATAAGGTATTTGATACTGTTTTATTGCGTTCGTGCGTGTACAACTCATAAGAATATCGAATATTCTCGTCGCGTAAAATATTTTCCGTTTCCGATATAAAATCTATCTTTGCTCTTCCTGACTTGATCACTTTCTATTATCATATTTAATACATTTGTCATCAGAGATTATTTTAATTTTAAAGTAGTTGTATATATGAAAAGAAACAATAATGTTACCTTAATATAAATAAAGTATAACAGCCGTTGTATTGCTTCTACATAGTGCAGCAGTTATTTTCTGTGTTTGCAGTTATATTCCGAGAATGCTACGCGATTTTTTCCTCTCTTTCATTTTTTCTCTCTTTTTAATTGTTATATACAGAATGTAAAAAAAACTTCAGAACTTACAGAATCGATACTTACTAAATTGAGTAAAAAATGCTTATCTTCTTGCAATGCTTAGTGAACACGAGTCGAAAAATCAACCCTTTCAGAGTTAGAAACAATTTTTCATTTTGGTGATGCGCATGATTTGCTTATTTACATATTTACACACTATGAGCTGTGAAAACAGTAGATTATTTCGTTGAATTCTTATTACTGTGTTTACAAAAGATGTTTGAACTTTCCTTTGATCTCCCTTTTCTATTTTTATATAAAAAATTCATAACAAGAGATTATCTTACCATCTTACTTTAATTCTGAATATTAAATATTTATTTTTGCGATCTATGATTGCATATCTGTTTAATATTGAATACATAGTTACATAGTTATAAAATAATCTTCTATTTTCACGTTGTGTGAGTCACGTCGTGTGTGTTATATAATGTTCCAGCATAAGGAGAACATTTAAATATTTCCTTCGTTTTTAATAATGCAAGAATATTTGGAGCATAATTTGAATAGTTCTGAAGGAAGAATACCATATATGGAAAATTTTTGCGATTATTTTTTTCAAATTTTTTCGAATACTATCCTAACACTATTTTAAAATTTTACCGTTTTGTTTATGTTTAAAGTCTTCTCAGGATCATAACTCAGACATGCTTCAATAAATTTCAACATTCACTACAAGATGCAATAGAAAAAAATACATGCTTTTCTACAAAAACTACTAAGGATCTTCAAAAATTTTGAAAAAAATGATCGCAAAAAAATTTTCCATTTATCTT
The DNA here is from genome assembly GCF_010583005.1 of Odontomachus brunneus. Lineage (NCBI taxonomy): Eukaryota > Metazoa > Arthropoda > Insecta > Hymenoptera > Formicidae > Odontomachus > Odontomachus brunneus. The sequence goes on along the minus strand of NW_022639488.1, from coordinate 1,605,825 downwards.
TTATAGTATATAAAATTTTACCATATTATAGTATTCTTCCTTTGGAATCATTCAAATTGTGTTCTAAACATTTCTCATACACTGAAAAAAAAATCTGGTAATACTTTCTACAGCCATTTGGTTGTGCGTTTTAACATATTATTTGATAAATAGTTACCAATATGATAAATGTTACCAAATGTGTGGTAATAATTACAAAATAGTTAGTAACATAAATTTTTGATCTAGTCAAATCAATTAAATGATTTAATAAATAGTATTAAATACATTAGTAATAGTTAATATCAAATAAGGTAATAATTATCAATTTGAACGGCATCTCTGAATGTTATCTTGGGAAAGGAATGTGTTGTGAGCATGAAGCATCAGTTAGCTCAGTGGTTAAAGCAGTCGTTTGACAACTAAAAGATCCAGGTTTCGATTCCCGGCCTAGCAAACCGCGCTTTCGACATTTTTCTCTCACCGGACCGAAACGCAGGTCCCGACCGCCGCGACCCTAATACGTCCTCCTCCTCATTCTATCGTCATAGTTAGAATCAAGCATTATTACGATATTTGCAAATATTTTTAATATGACAATTTTACCATATTTACCATTATTATTGGTAATTATTACTATACTTTGCGTAATTATAATCAAGCCTTGGTAATATTTACCATGATTCTTGGTTCATAGTTACCAAATGATTTGGTCATATTCATCTCTATTTAGTTGATACTATTTCACTAAATGATTTATTATAGTAACTACAACACAGGTTGGATAATTATTACCAGAAATTTTTCCCAGTATACACTAGGTGAAAAAATCTAAAAATTAACAAATATTTATTAGGTAGGTACCATTAACACATTTACAAAAAATCAAAATTCTTTTTATTCGAGTATCGTTTACTCGACTTAAGTAAACAATATTTGGTTTAAATGAAGAGAATTTTTATTTAACTAAATATATTAATGGTACCCACTTAATAAATAAATTTGTTAATTTTTAAATATTTTTTTCTCAGTGTAGTATTAAAAACAATGGAGATATTTGAGTATTCTTCTGGGACACCCCGTAGAAACGAGCAAATTATGTATTATACATCACCAAAGCCGAAGATCGCTTCTAACTCTGTATTGACTTTTTTACTTATATTCTAAATATTTCAGTAAATATTTTTTTACTCAATTTGATGAGTACTATCTATCCTACACTGAGGGAAAAATTATCTTAAAATCAACAAATATTTCTTTGATGGGTGCCATTAACATATTTACTTAAGTCTAAATTCTTTTTATTTAAATATTGTTTACCTGATTTAAGTAAACAATATTTGGTTTAAATAAAGAGAATTTAGATTTAAATAAATATGTTAACCATATAAATATGGCACCCATCAAAGAAATATTTGTTGATTTTAAAGTGATTTTTCCTTCAGTGTATAAGTCTTGAATTCTTTTCTTTTAACTAATTGTATATTTACTGTATGTTTGTATATTTTTAGAAATATTGGAATAAGATATTCGTTTCATTGCGCCCGCGTGTATAGCTCATAAGGGGATACCGGGTATTCTCATCGCGTAAAATACTTTTCCTACTCCCGATGTGATATCTATCTTTGTTCCTCCCGGCTTTCACTTTCTACTATCATCGTATTTGAGCACGGCGCAGTATTTGCCAGCGGGATTTATTTCTCGGTTAGGCGAGTGAAAAGGATCCTATGTACATAAAAAGATGAAGTGTGGATATTGCCACATAAAATTGCTTTCAAGACTTAATCGTGCGCATTGATCGGCCGCTTCGATGTCCTCGCGGCGAGGTTACGTAGCTCTTTTATTTGCGGACTGTAGGGTCGGTGCTCCATTTGTGGCCACTGCTCTATTTGTGGTCACTTCAAGGAATCTTTCGAATTATTCAGTCTATGATTCATGTTCGCGTTATGTAAGTGGTAATATTTTGTTTTTACAGCATTTCTATCGGTTACGCTGCTCGCTAACGAATATAGAATTTTCTTTCTTTTTTAACTAAATATTTATAACCAAAGGTAAATGAACTGCTGCATTTTCTTGTGCAAAATGTTAAGGATACGAGATGAGATAAACGTTCGAATTATTGTATAAAAGACATGATTGTGAATGAATATTTCTATAATCGGCTTACGGAAAGTTTAAAAATTCATCTCAATATGCATAACCACGTATTTGATTTCTATTAAAAAATAATATGTGTCGAATACTAGATCATGTATTAATGCAAATCATGTATGCTCTATTTTTGGCCATAGGGTGACCAGAACTGGTTGTTGCGTTGTTCCAGTTGTGACCAACAAAAATAACGAATGTGTTTTGTGTAAAATTATAAAATTTGTGGTACTACAAAATCCATGCTCTGGTATTTACTGGCCCTCACTATTGTGCTTTAAAAAATTATAAAAGTATAGTACAGCTATTTGTCTGAAAACAAACTTTATATATATACATAATTACACATTGTAAATACATTTATTTTTATGTTTCTTTAGATGGATAATAAGAAAAATCGTTCTAAAAAGAAAACTTCAGAGATAAGCAACCATAAAAGGAAACTTTTTACATATTCATAAAAAATAAAAGATGCTATTAGATATATATATATATATATATATATATATATATATATATATATATATATATATATTAACATTAAGATATCAACATTAAACCAAGATTTTTATTGCATATGCTTTTTTATTGTTTTATTAAAAATTAATCTCAATTTTATTACGTGGCCAGGAACAGGTACTTATTATGGCAAGAACTGGTGTTATGGTGGCTAAAAACGGTGAAATCGGGGATTATGACATTAGTATTATTTTTTAAAAATGTGTTTAATTTACTTTGTTTATCGATCTTAAATTTATTATTTAAAGATCCTTAAGAATATATTAAAATAATTAAAGGCATTAGATAACGAAGAGAATTTAATTAAAATGCGTTAATTTCGTCGAAAATCCTTAAAGTGGCCACAAATGGAGCATCGACTCTATCTTACCGTGAAAAACGTGCGAACTGCAAATCCTCAGTGGCTAAATGCGCGCAAAACATGGAATTTAACATTTCAATTTGCGTCGAGCGACACGTCAAGACCAAAAAGGACAAGACGGTTGAAATTATTTCTGAAATTATTTCGACACCAGCCACAGCGACTCGGATGCGTTTTTCTTATCCTCGATCAAAACAGATCTATCTCGCATCTTTCGAGGCAATTCTTGGACATCTCGCGCGGCTCCAGGCGTTTTCTTTGCCATGCGGTGTCGCGCGGAAGCGAGCTTGATACCGGGATTGCTTTACTTCCGAATACTCAAAAGGAAACGCCACGGAGAAGAAAGTGCGCGTATACAGACACGTATAAATTTCCGCCTTCAACTCGCAACTCGGCATCGAGTTTCATACGAAATGTCGCGGGATCCTTGAAACTCAAGACTCGGAAAGTGCTGACTTTAGCTCCCCTCCCAGCCCCGGCAGTGTTTGTCAGAAAGAAATTTTTCTTTACCGCCGTTTATACACGTCGCTGGAATAGCGCGGGGATTTGCGCGCTCCGCTCCCCCCGGTATAATATACAAAAGATCGTTGTCGGCGCGCTTTCAACACTTGAACCGTAAGGCATGTAATATCGAAGACGTAACGTTGCCATCTGGCAGCGTTTCATTGCGCCGGAAGGTCAACCGTCTGAAAGACAGCCCTTGCATATTTCAAGACAGCGTGTTTCTCGGATTGAGCGGCGGTTACGTGTATCCGCATAGGAGAAAAGGCGACGTGAAGGACGCACAATCGACGCGAATAAATAATACAGACCCACTTGCTCGTCGTCGTTAGAATGATGTAAGGCTCGCGGAGCCAGTCCGGAGGTATAAACGGCGGCTCTCGGATTTACGGTCGAACGTGTAAAGCTGTCCGTTTGAACAACGACCCCGGTGTGATAATTCCAACATCGGTACATCGTATACGTCGACGTGTACGTCCGCTCCCCTACGAAAACGTGTGCCATCCTCATGTCCAGGGCAAACGGAAGGAAAGAGAGAAGCGGATGACACGGTGAATGTCGCTCGAGAAAAGAACTCACCTCGCCGATGTTGGCCGATGTCGGAGTCGAGTTTTGAAGGCAAAGTCACGGATGGCACGTCACGGCTCTCCGCGAATTGCTAATCGCCGCTCGGGACTGTGCGCAAATTTATGTGCATTAATGGCCGTCGACATGACTCCTGCTCTGTCGGTAGTTAAATCATTAGAGATACGAGCGACGACATCTGTTCGCGAATCGTTGTTTATTTCAGACTCGTTAATTAAAAGTCTAATTAGTACCACGTCAATTAATGAGAATTCCACTTTTGCTTGCTGCTCCTCCACGGCTCCATGTGGCCCGTTCTCGCCTGCGCGAGAAAAAGAAAAATGCTGGCGACGTTCTCGGTAGCGTCGCGCGACGACCGGCAATTAAAGACGTCCGACGTTCTGTGTCGGTAGTCATTATTTATTTATACGATATACACTGTAAAAGGTTCTGCGTACAAATGTTGAAATTTCCTCTTGCGTTACTAATTCTCGATTATTATTTCAATGTGGAATATTATAACATATAACTGATATGTTATTATTTTTGCGACACGTTTTCGTGTGTTATATTAAAGTCAACTTCATAACTCAACAATTTTTGTACGTCATTTAGAAACGAAGTATTATTGTGAGCTATTTTAACGCAATTTTATTAAACAAAAATTAACATTTTTTAAAGTTACTTTGATATTAACAAAAGTTAAGGTACGCAATACATATCTGTTAATTTAAACACATGTTTATGTTACTTTGAAACGTTGTTCAATATATGTAAGTGTTCAAATAACAATTATAGCATTAAAATTATATATTTTATAATTTAATGTATAGATTACAGTATAGACTAGGATCTATTAGATAATAGATTAACATATTGCGAGTGTTAATTTTATTGGAAAATTATATTCTTATCACCTTACGATATATACAATATGAAGTGTATCTACAGTTAGAGTAGAAATTGTGTAGTAGGTGTAGATAAAGTAGGTGACTCTCAAGAGCCAGAGTTCCGGAATTCGACCCCGTTTTATGGCAAGCAAGTTTTCTATCAATTAAATTAATTAAATGGCGCATATTTAAGATTTTAGGTAAAAAATTAACATCTCTTTTAAAAATAAGGTAATAGGAAAAGAAAGATAAATATTTTTATCAATCAATGTGAAAATAACACTTTTTTGATGTTACATTTATTATTCTTAATATGTCAATTTTATGTAAAATTTATTTCAAAATAGTATTAACTAATAATAATATTAACTATTAATTATATTTATATATTTATAATTAATATATATAGTATTAACTAATAATAGTATTAATAGTATTTAGTTAGTATTAATTTTTTGATGTTAATATTTTCGATATAATATCTATATTTTCGTTAATATACCCGCTTTGTGTTAAATTGACATGGAAATTTTTATGAACTTTCTGGGACACGTAAAATATGTTAAATTTAACATAAAAGTTTTTACCATGTAATATGCAATCTCTCTCTCTCTCTCTCTCTCTCTCTCTCTTTCTCTCTCTCTCTCTTTGTTTCTTTTTCTCCCGGACTCCCGGAAAGAAGATTTGTTGGCTGAAGATTTTACTTCTCTCTCGTTTTAACAACAAACAAATAAAGTATACTTCGTGAAAAGTTGCAGCGTTCTCTGAGATTTTTAAATCTCTCGTGTATTACACGTTTTCCTTATCGCGTCCTCGGTCCTCCCTCAGTCCCTCGAGTTACTAGAGCACTTTAGACGTAATCTACGCTCGCGTGCTAAACGATATCTAAAAACGATCGTATCCACGGCTGAATTTCGTCGCCTTTCCACTACGAGTAAAACGCCCACAAGTTCGCGGACAGGCGCAAAAGCCTCACTGCAGGTAATTCCAAATGGTTGCTCTATCGTGTACATTGATATTAGCGAGCTCATTTCTGTTCGCGGCTTCTGAACGCAGTTAATCGAATTACCTTTGGTGTCGTAAAGTAACGAAGCCGAAAGGGCTATATAGAGTGACCCCATTAATAGTTGCTTCCGGCAAGTTAGATGCGTTTACGGTAAGGGCGAATAAATTTCGACGGTTGCGAGGGGTCGCGAAGTTTCTCTCCAATTGTTTTATGACACCCGACGGGGCGGGTTTCTCTGCCTGGGATTATGCGCTTATTATAGATCCCTTTCGTTCGCGTCTTTCTCCGTAAACGCGGCGCGATACTAACGTCGTCGTCGTCGATATGAGCAATCGCGCGCGTGTGATGCACCGATCGCGAGCGGGAGCCGCGAGGGGGCGCGGGGCACCGCCATTTTATTAGAGCACCGTACTTTAGCGGAATGCACGTAATTAACGTTAACGTATCTATTTCCCGAATCTGTTTAGCGCATCGTCGACGTTAATTAGTGGTCGCGCGGCTTTCGTGTGCCGTTTAATTGCCAACAATTGCATGCGCGTACGATAATCTGAAGTTCCGCTTTCGACGTTTCACGGGAAACCACTTCGGCACTCCGGCGCTCGTTCGCTTCACTGGCCGGTTATGTCCACGCGGTGCGATATGTGAATTTGGCGCTTCTAAATTCGCGGCCGTTTCCGCGAAAATCCGCGAGCTGGTAATTACCGTACAACGCGACCGGTATTGCTGATCGGCCGGCCGTGAGATAAATAAGAGAGACCAGGTCTGTCACTTTTCATTATTGTTCTCTAGGCAAAAGAAAACATGTTATCCTTACATTGGGAAGATAATAAATCGGTCCTAATATCTCTGCTATTTGAAACAATATAGAAAAACAGTACTTATACGAAAAGAATTTTATAGCAAAAAGTAGAATTTTATATCCAAGGAGTAAATCGACGTTCTACAACAATTAATTATCTTTTCATTTCTCACACACGGAAATTTTAAATAAAGGACATACCGGGACTAGGTGCCTTATATCTTAGAATTTCGAAGTTACAATTTCTCAAGCAACCAATTGTGACTGATTGTATAAACATGATAGAAGCAACTTTCTTCTGTTAATATCGGCCACGACTTTGTTAACTATACAGGGTGGTCCACCTAAATGGAACTTTGAATATTTCATTTATTTTTGATGATACGAAAAAATGATTCAGATGAAAGTGGAAGGGTATTGAGGAGGACACATTTTGGTCACGTTACTTTTTTTCTAGGTGGAGGCGCTAAAAAGATATGAAGGTCACCTTTACTTTTTTAAATGGAATTATGATTTTTTATAAATATGATTCCTCTATCTATTGTATAAAAATACTAAGAAGTATAATTGTCGAAAAATCAGTTTAGATATTTTATACTTTATCCTGATAAAAAATTTAGTCAAGGAAATGTTCAAAATGATGTCCTCCGATTTCAATACATTTTTGGATACGATATATAAATGATATTCTTACATTTTCCATCATTTTTTAGTTTATATTTGCACATGCTTCCAAAACATGTTTTTCCATATTCTCTTGTAGTTGATACATCATTGAAAACAATGTTTTTCAACGTTCTCCAAATAAAAAGTTAATGGGATTTAAATATATTGGAATCGGAAAATATATTGAAATCAGAGATGTATCGGAGGACATCATTTTGAACATCTTCTTGACTAAATTTTTTGTTAAAATAAATTATAAAATATCTCGTAAACTATTGATTTTTCGACAATTATACTTCGTATTTATTTTTATAGATAAAATAAATAAAGATATCATATTTATAAAAAAATCATAATTCCATTTAAAAAAGTGAAGGTAATCCTCATATCTTTTTAGCATCTTCAACTAGAAGAAAAACAACGTGATTAAAATATGTTCCCCTTGACACCCTTCCACTTTCATCTGTATCATTTTTCTGTATCATCAAAAATAAGTAAAATATTTAAGATGTTCGATTGAAATGGACCATCCTGTATATTTAGTTTTGTAATAATCAAAAAACGAATATACAGCGACATTGAGTGCCATCTTGCCCTGGTTCAGTTGCACAGTAACGCAGGATAAAGAAGGCTACGTATAAAATATGTATTTTGATTAGTAGTTCCAAAGTCTCCACGAGAGACTTCTATAGCATTCCTGCCAGTCTTTAATTATGGACCAACTTTACCTTGTCCACTCATATACTCTATTTCAATCATTTTATGAATAAAAATTTCATTTATTATATCATATACTTGCAAGAAATTTGATTCTAGGTGGTAACACATTGCTTAATTTTATTTAGTCACAATGGAGAATATTAATATAAAATTTCGAGAAACTAAAAAATTCACATTACTATTATCAAATTAGTATTATCAATTTTTCTGTTTTTTAATTGTAATATTTTTCCGATTTTTATGAAACTCAGGGAAAAGTGTCTATGTTCTAAAAGGATCATTTCGCGATTTTGTGATTTTTAAACAGACGTAGGGATAATGATTTTTTTGTGAAACTGTAGGAGATATGTAGGAGATTTCAAAACTACTTTAAATTTTTATAAGTGCAATTATATTGTTTTTCTAACACTAATCAATTTCTCTGATCATATTCTGCATATAAAAGTATTAGATTAAAATTATTGAAAAATGAGTATTTTCTGAGATATTTAACATTATATCTAGATAGTTTTCAGTATAAAATATATAAATTATCTCGTAAACTATTCACTTTTCGACATCATTTGAATACTTTTGTACGTAAAATGACGATGATACTAATCGTTGTACACGGGTATATCACTGAATCTGCAAAATACAATAAAATTTTGCAATAAGATTTCTCTATGTTTTTTTTATAGTAAACGATTTTATTTGTCATTCTATGTACTAAAATATCAAGATGAGGTTATCAAAAAATAAATATTTTTGCGAAATATTTTTCATATATCCAGTATTGAAAAATATTAAAATAAAATGAAAAATATTTCGGAAAGTATATACTTTTCGATGATTTTACTCCGGTATTTTTATAGAATGATTAGAGAAAATAATCTGCGTTAAAAAAAACTTATATGATCGTATTAAGAAATTTAAGATGAGCTTGAAATCTTCTACTTATCTTCACTCATAAAAGAATCATTAAGTTACATCTTTCCTTCGAAGCTATAAAACTTCTATAGGCATTATTTTTTTATATTGTTTGAAATAGCAAAGATATTGAGATAAATAGAGTTATTGGTATATATCTTGTATATATTTATACATGAAAAGATTATTTACTTGTAACTAAAGTTGTGCAAATGTGGCTAGATTTATTCTACTATTCTATAAGATTAATTGTTACGTTTTTTATATATAGGAAACAGCTTTAATGTTTTTTCGAATGTTTTATTATATATAAAGTTAGTAATATTGTGCTAAATAAAAGTATTAAATAAAGTACAGTAGTATAATAAAAATTGTTATTTCATACTAATTCAATTATGAAATAATAACTTTTACAAATGTTTTATAATAACTTTTTACAGCAAATGCACAGTTAAATTTTTGGTTTACATTTTTGCTCTATACTTTTTGTAGTTCTTAAAATTGAATAATTAACTTACATTATATTAAAAGAATATGTTTCTCTATTTACTAAATGAAATTTTATTAAACAAGATATAAGCTTTGAGACAGTGTTGAACATTAATCAATTAAAATATTAGAGCTGACTGAAATATAACTGGTAAATCAATAATCAAAATTAATCAATTTTTATATATAAAATCATAAATAACTTAATCGATTGATGAGATTATTAATCAAACTTTGATTTGATTGATTATATGCTGATTAATAATTAATTTCATTAATTGATTAAATTATATACGTAATTACATATATGATGATTGATTAATTTGTATTATTGATTTGGCAATTATTAGTCAAAGAGAGAAAATTTTTATCGAACAACATTCGATACTGTGTATATATCTGTGTGCTTTAAGACAACTGACCCACGTGACTTCTATCAATCTCTCCTACGATCGAACCGTAAGTATTTCCGCTTCACCCGCCACATTTTTCTCGAGTAGTCCGCGCGATGCCAGTAAATTTTCGGCACGCAGACGCGCTATTGCGATATACGACTCTTTTTTTCCTCAAAACTACATATATCACACGGGATTCGTTTCCTCGTCACATTGCGAAGGTGTATCGGGGTCAGATTTACGATGAGACATAAATTACATCGGGCCCGCGCGCGAGATATTTGTCAAGACATTGCTTCCCTGCGCCCAGTTGTCTATTTGCAACCTGTAGATCCTCGCGCGCAGATAATGGCTAAATGTGCACCGCGATATCATCCGCTGGGAGGAAGAGAGGAGAGTTTATCGAAACACAATCGTACTTGCCGGTCTCCCCCCGTGAGAGAGAGCTGATGGCGCGTTAACGGCGCGGTATAAATGCAGTGCAGTACGATCGTCGGGGCGCGAGAGCTCTCTCAGACAGAACCGATACGGAAGGTGAAGGACGGCTTGGCGACACGGCGGCGATAAATGCCGACAAGACGACGTGCCCCGTGTCGCCGATTGGCCCGCAGGTTCGGCGGGAAATGTGCCTCCCGACCGATCACGATGTTAACGAGGTATTGGAGCGTGAATTCCGCGGCGGCAACTTCCGACTGGTCGACTGGCGGGCCGGAGCCGCTCGGCGAGACGAAGGTCTTCCTCGGCTGATATTATCACCTGCCGAGTTACGGCGTGGCTGGACTACCGGATGGAAAATTTGCGATTCTTCGTGAAAATCCCACCGTCGGGCAGTGATCTGATGCTGGAGTACCTGTGCAAGGGCGTTCAACAAAGAGATCGCTGTTTACACGAACCTGATACGGACCTGGTCGAGCGGCCCGAATATATACGTTCGAGTGTTACCTCTATAAACGGAACATCATCATTGTCCTGGAGCACGCGTCGATAAATGGCTACGTCACGATGGACAAATACGTGCCGTTCGACGAAGAGCAACTGTATATTGCTACTGAGAGCCCTCGCGAGGCTCCACTCGAGGTCTCTGATTCTGGACGAGAGATTCCACTGGGAGGACAGCCAGACCATTCTCGATCTTTACGGACACCTGCTGAACGAAATGCTCTTCATCAACGGGAACGATAAATCGGAGGACAGTCTTGTGTCCGATGTGACAGCCGCTCACGCGTCGTCGATCTCGTCCAGGAGCTCGATGACCACGGCAAAGCCGTCGTCAGGCGACGGATCAGCCAGTGGTTCGAAAGATTCCGCGTTTATTGGCGCCGTCGAGTAAACGCAGAAACGTCGTTTGTCACCGCGACGTCTGGACAAACAATCTGATGTCCCGGCACGACCTCGCCGGCATACCGCTCGGCTGTTATGCCTATATCATACTTGCCATTGGCGCCTGCGTCTGCACTCGCGTTTGTCTTTACAATTGCCTTTTATTCAATCCAGCAGCCAGCAACTCTTTTCTGATTGGTCAAGAAACTATTATTGGTAGAGACGCAAACGCGAACGCAGGTGCATTCGTTAGTATGATACGGGCATTACGTAACAGATTTCTATATAGACTTATATAAATAGATTGGGCGCTCCCATAAGTGGCTATGCGATACAAGATAAGAGTGAGATGTCGGTACAGCACAGACCTACTGTATTTGTTTAAATGGACTCCTACTGGAGGAAGTTCACGAGCAACAAATAAGAATACTTGAGATGACGTGTTATCGTGTATGTGAATCCTAATGTAGGTATCTAATCTGTATACAGTAGTGTCTGATATTAATTATTAATATTATTACATTAAATATTAATAAAAGTATTAAAAGATATTAAATATTAACAAAAAATATATAGAGGAAGATATTAAATATAAATAAAAGTAATGATTTGGGATTGCAGAATTTGTAAATTGCAATATGGACAAAAAGATGTTTTTTTTTCATAGGTGTGTATTCTAATTTGATATAATATATTTTCAATAATATGTTTAAAAGAATGATTCTTAATTTATTTATTGAAGAATAACAGATTTTTTTGAAAAAAATAATTAATTATTCATATATTTCCTTTGATACACAACACAAGTAAAATATAAGAAATATAATTTTCTCGTATACTTCTAAAAAGAAAATGTAAGATTCAAACAGTTAGCAACAATATGATTCTATTCCTATCTTTTCCTACTTCTTCTACTTCTCTTAATTCTTCTCTCTTCTTTAGTGCAACGAAGATAGCAACCTCTAAGATAGTGAGTATTATAGCTACTTTTTCATATTGTCTCTTGAGTTTCTATAAGAGGGTTTAAGTCTATTTATATAAGTCTATGGATTTCTAGTACTTCTGCCATTGCTCCACGGCGATCGACTTTGCGTGCTGTCTGTATATAATCACTGCAAATCCAAGTGCGTTATTTTTAAATGTATAAATGTGTAATTTGGTTGAAGCTCTTTTTACATGTTTCTTACTTTCTAACTTACGTCATTTGACACGTTTAAGACGTGTAAATTATAATTTAAAATTTTTAGACATATTAAGTAGCACGACTTAAAACGATAGGAAACGTATAAGAAGAGATACAGTCGTATAATCGCGCAATTACATTGCATCTAAGTACGTTATTTTTAAACGTTTAATGTAGAAGTTTCTTTTAAATCACGTTATTTGATATGTTTAAGATGTAAATTATAACTTAATACATTTAAACGTATTAAATGACATGACTTTAAACAGTAAGAAACGTATAACAAATTCTGCTAAAATAACACAATTGAATTTGCAGTGTAATAGTGATTTATATCTCTCTCTGTTTTCAATTCTGTGATTTTTACTTTATATATCGTGTTTCTCATTCCAATAAAAATAATTATTTTGAATGTAAATAATTATGTCGAATGTAAATGAAATACATTTGCAGATTAATATTTGCATTCTTTCTTTGTGCAACTTACTTTCATAGAGATCCTTTATGATTTATAGTTTCCTAACCATACAAATGTCAATTAACGTGTGAAACTGTTGAAACGTGTAAAGGATAAATACGTTTTTATAATATGTCGTGAATGTTTAATAACGAAGTGCGTTATCTTATTATTTTGTTACATATCCTAGACGTGTTCTCATTAATGCGCATAAAATCCGTATAAAATGAACATACCACACACTTATATGTGTTAAGGTAATACAGATAAAATGAGTGAAATTAATACATTGAGATTTACAGTATAGGGATCATCATTTCAATTCCTTCGCCGGATTTACCGGAGAAGAGTCTCCACGTGGAGGAACGTCTGTCTTGGTCGAAGTTCCGGAAAAAGTTACGTGGAGAAGCGCGGAACATAGCGCTTGTTTACGCCTGCATCAGCCTGCCGATAATGTTATTGTCCAGCCAAGCTACCGTGGATTATTTCTACAAGGAACAAACTTGAGGGAGTGATATTCAGCGGCAAATTTCATGTGCCATCAATGTCGAAACGTGCCTGCCTAGAGATCACACTTGAGATCAAGAATTGTCTGTCTGAACATCCGTCGAATTTTTAGCTAGTTCAGACCCCCTAAGATAGAGACGCGCACGCCCGCACTCGCTTTACGATCTGTGATAGAGGACTGGAATCGCGCCAGGTACATCGATTCCATCGCCCTGATTTTATTTACAACTTTCGATTGCTCGCGGCCGCGTCGACTTTCGAGAACCGCGTCCCGATGTCGGATAAAAAGAGGAGAGAAACATTCCGGGATATTACTTGTCGCCGTATCACTTATCGTACATCGTGTGCGATGGATGGAAGAAAACAGTATAGAAGAGACGCATCTCATTTTGTAATTATAAAGTTAAAAAGAGCGCGTAGTTCTTGCGCTCCGTGAAAAAAGAAAATTGTCATACAAAATAATTCGTACAAAACATCGTATTACAAAATAATTCGTACAACAACTGTACTTTTCTACTACAAAATTAATAATATCAGCAAATTTGCGCCAAGTGAATATGATTAATTATAACATATCATTATATCATTTTTCTAATCACTTTATTTGTTATTAAAATTATATATCTATTTTTTATATGTTACATCATTATATGTTACATCATGTGTTAGGTATATGTATCATAGGGATATCCTACAGATATTGAGATATCTTTATAATCCTTGTGATATATTCGGGACATTTCTGGCTGTGTGGGCTTGATCCATTAGTAGATGTAACTTGTCACTATTACTCATTAACAGCGTTATTTCTTACATTTGTATCGTATTCAAAATGTCAAACTTGTATTATGAAATGACCAAGTATACGAATTATAAAAAAAATAAAATTATTCAGATTCACAAAAAAAAAAAACTCGGCGCGGCCGGCTGATATCAAGATATATCAGAGAATTCTAAAACATATTTGATTTCACAGCAAGATTATGGAATACTTGTAAGTAATATTGAAATTGTTATTGCAACCCGGACGCGTCAAGTTTTTTTGTGAATCTGAATGATTTTATTTTTTTTATAATTCGTATACTTGGTCATTTTATAATACAAGTTTCAGATTTGGAATACGATACAAATGTAGAAAGAAATGCTGTTAATGTGTAATAGTGATAAGTTACATTTACTAATGGATCAGGCCCACACAGCAGAAATGTCACTGATACATCACAAGGTTATTATAAAGATATCTCAATATCTATAGGATATCCCTATGATATATTCGGGACATTTCTGTTGTGTGGGGGAATAATGATAACAAACTCGTTTAAATATATACCTAACACAGAATGATGTAACATATAAAAAATAGGTACATAACAAATAAAGTAATTAGAAAAATAATATAATGATATAATTAATCATATATTCACTTAGCGCAAATTTCCTAATATCATTAATTTTGTGGTAGAAAAGTACAGTTTGTTGTACGAATTATTTTGTAATATAATGTTTTGTACGGATTATTTGACAATTTTCTTTTGACGGAACGGAACGCAAGAACTAGGCGCTTTTGTTTTTACTTTTCTTGAAAAGGTAAACTTCTTGGGATATTACCTACTTTTGAACAAGAGCTACATTAGACATAATCTTGCAGTAGATTAATAAAATAATTTTCTCTTTTTATTCTAATACGGTTATTTATTTTTAATCTGTATTTATATCTGTATTTATATTTGAAATATATATTTTTTTCTATTCTTATTTAGAATGTGTTCAATTCAATGCAAATTGAAATAAAATGTATATGTCAGTTATTGCAAAAAAGTATAAATATAAAAAAAGAACAATTTATTAATTACTATAGAAGAGGTCTCACCACCATATTTATTGATATAACCACCATTGTTTATTGATATAACGGTCCTCTTTACTAATATAATTGCATACAAGGAAATTATATAAATATTCTTAGCATTTTATAAAATTTTCATTATAGTTTGTAGCATAAATTAATTTTGAATGCTAGACAACACGTACACACACTCTCTCTTTTACACTTGCGCTCGTGACGTTATCGAGATCTTCTGTGCTGCCATCTAGCGGAAGATTGTTGAAGGAGAGCCATTTCGTCATCCAGCGAGTGGATTTGCGTAAATATATCACGGCCACTCAGTATTGCAGTGGCGGATACGCTCAAACTAAGCGCTCAAATTACGGCTGTGATTTTTTATTTAATATCGATTATTTTATTATTCACGTATCATATGTGTCGTACGGACACATTATATGTACACGTACATTTTATATGTATATTTGCGACGTGAATGTCGAACACATATATATGTTGTATGTGTTAGCAGTGGCGTAGCCAGGAAGGGGGGTTGAGGGGGCTGTAGCCCCTCTCCGAAATTAATTTTCTGGGTTACGCTAAGTGTGAGAAAAATTTTTTTGAATTACCTTTTTTTTTGTTTGTTAAAAATAAAAAATACAGTCTCCCCGAAACTTTTTTTGGGCTACGCCACTGTATGCTAGTGGCTGTTCGAAACTCCTTATCTTGCTAGTTACTATATATATTGTCAATAAATCACAGAATATAATATTCGAAAACATACTCGAACTTATTATTAGTGTCCTTCAGTCTATCATCAACAGAACATCTAAATTTAATTCGTGTACAGAATTGCTGTGTACAGCAATTAACTATTATAACTATTATCTTCGCTCAAATATTCAGCATTATTTCTAAATTAATATAACGATCAAAGTATTTGATAACTGTCAATATTATATAAGTATATTGTGATGAGTATAACTCGATACATGTATAATTATTTATCCGATTATTATTTATCTGATAAATCATACACAGAAAATAATTGTAATCAGTTTTTCAATCCGAATATCTGTCATGTCTGTCATGTCAGAGGCCAAATCAAGGCAGATTAATGCCATGTGATTAGTGCGGCATGGTCTTTTATTGTTGCAAGGAGCATCAAATGATGCATAAAAGTTCGCATATGGAAGTCTGTATATATATGGCAATCGCAAGAATAGAAGGCTGGAAATCGAACGCACGTCGTTTTAACTCAGATGAAGATTGGAGGTCATCATAAAAGACATTTATGCAAGGAATTCAGATGAAACACGTGATCTAAAGCTGTACGAGATAGAGATAATATTATGCGCAAGATCATGTTTTATGTGTCACCAACAGATTAATCTGCGAACTTGCAACACTCTGCTATTCTGCCAATTATTGTGACGAGCACTATTTGAATTTTCAAGAAAAACACATGTCTATGTGCAACGACTTAATTGTATTGCTGAACTTAAATATCTCAATTATCAACAACACTTACTTTAACACATATCCACAAATAAAGTTCTACAAAATGCAAGAAAAGTTTGATGACATGTTTACATTTGTTAATCAATACTTTAATAATTATAAAACGCCAAATGTGATAACTTGGGACGAGTGTACTTACATATATTCGGATTATATGTCAGCTTCATTGACACTGTGTTACGGGTTAAAGCAATTCGCACATTTATTTGAAGAAACACAGATTTATAGACAGGAATGTAAATTTACTAAACGCCCAGCAAATTATCAATTTATCATACATATCATAGGTGCGAGTTTAGTAGATATAACGGGCTTACCATCATGGGAACTTTTCTTACATGTTTGCAATAAATATAAATATTTGAAAAAGAAAATTAAGGAATTAAGAGTTATATTGATAAAACCAGAAGTAGATTGTGAGTGGAATAAATACTACAATGTTTGCTGCAATTGCCGCCAGTCCAAAACGCAGCTTTATCTTGAAAATGCACGTGTGTCCTATGAAGATTATGTGCGCACAAATTTGTATAAGCAAGCAGATATCATTATTGCATTTCAAGCAGAATTTAGTGTAGAAAGTGCACTGTTAGATATTTTTATCGCAACACAAGATCGTAAATGTCCGTTTTTTTTCACCACTGCATCACAAAATAAAGCAGAAGAAATCATAAATAAGATACAAAAAGTTATGTATGTTCCTCGAGAACAGTATTCCATAAAAAATAAATTCCGTAGTTACAGACCGTACAGAGACTACGAGACTGGTGGAATTTATTATCGTAATGATTATTTAGTTGTGTTCTTATAAATTTAAATAATACAAGCGAGACAGTAAGAAATGTAGTTAATATATAACAGCGTTCGGAATTATTTTCAGTTTTGGAACAGTTTCGAGGATACATTTACTTATTATACTTATTATACTTTCTTTTTCTACTGCAACTCGCAGGGCCGCGGGATTAATAATTGTATCACTCAGCCTTAGGGCCGTTTATATGGAGTTTAAGTTATACAGATAAAATTTTGTTCGGCTATTGATAAGCGTCTCACAGATATTACAATGTCAACGGTCCTAAGACTTGCTCTTCAGACGAGCTAGAACGGCAGAAAATACCCAAGCCGAACTGAAAATCAATATCCGATTATTTTCTCGTTATTTTAATTTTTATCGTTATTTTATATTTGACTTGGATATGATTGTATTTGTAATTTAGTTATAACTGTATCTGCAATTATTGTTTATTACATTATTGTTTGTTGTCAATTTAATGATATATACGCGAATAAATAATCATTTTGTTGATAAAATATACATTCAATGTCAATTATACTTTCTTTCCCTCTAACAATGTGTAACATATGGTATAGATTTTTAATGTGGGTTTAATGATTACTACGCATTTAATATGAAATAATTTTGTAATATCTTGCAAATATCTAGCCTGGGGCTAGATATCCTATATTTCAGGACTTCGAAGTTACAATTTCTCAGACAATTAATTATGTAAGTGACTGTGCAAACATGGTAGAGGTCTTCTTCTATATGTGTTAATATGTACGCGCCGTACTAATTCGACTTAGGACTTCCAGTTTGCGAGATTTTTTCCGCGATAGAAGACCTTCTGCGCATGCGTGGACGATACAATATTCAATAGCAAACTGCTATGTCACTTCACGAAAATATTTTGGTAAATGTTCACTTTAGGGGAGTCACCTTTAGTCATCTTGACCTTGACATATATTATAGAGGTCATCCTCCTGAGTAACCTTCAGAAGGTTTTAGCCGTCGTTTGTTGTTTGTTAAAAAGTTATCAACAAAAAATGTTTTAGAAATTAATCGTAATTTTTGCACACAGTGTACATAAAGATAAGGTAAACAGTGCACAGGATAAATAAATTATATTGAAAAAATTATTTATTCAATATTTATAATAAATTTATTCAGTAAAATTTCCGCTAAGTGGATAGAAATGAGTCATAATTTCAAAAAATTTATCGATTCGATTCGATCAACATACAATGGTAGTGTGTGTCAGGACATGATCATAACATGATTATCAACATTGAAATCGTACATACGATCAAAACAAAACCCGCGCAATTTACCCTATGTGCAAAAATTACGTTCAACTTTTTTTTAGTAAGTACTGCAATCTCGAACGACTAGCGGGGGGCTGCGCCCCCCGCACCCCCCCTAAAAACTAACCTATCGTCACATTAAGCGTCAGTCATTGTTTATTAAAGTGTTCAACTTTTGTGTTAATGTGACGATAGGTTGGGTTAGGTTAATTTTGAGGGGGGGTGCGGGGGGCGCAGCCCCCGCTAATTGTTCGATATTGCAGTTATTATTTGATATTGCTCGTTAACAGTACACATTATCGAAAAATTGTAATATATTTTTCGAACTTCTTTCATCAATAATTTTTTAACAAACAATGAGCGACGGCTAAAACCTTCTGAAGATTATTCAGGAGGATGACCTCTATAATATATGTCAAGGTCAAGGGTGACTCCCCTAAAGTAAACATTTACCAATATTTTTATAACAAATATTGTGTGTGCGTATCTAATAGAAAAATTAAAAAATAAAATATTGTGGGAAATTCTTTGAGGATGGTTAAATGGTATTTAATTAAATAAAATCGTTGTTCCCACGTAAATTAATTTATTGAATACGAGTGATGTTTGCCAGGATTCGACTTCGCTTTGTTCGAACACTTTGTACCTCTCGACGCTTTCACTCACTCTTTTTTCTATACGTAACGACGCAACAACAGTCTTCTCGCTCGCTTCGCGACTCGGTTCTATTCTACGACTCTGTGCCTTCGCGTCTCCGTGTCAACAACTGTATTCGCTTTTTCAATATTTTTATATTGCAGTTATTGCTTTGTCTCGGATCATGTGATATCCGTATGCTATCAACATGATCACAATGATAAATATAGGAGATTAATATAAAAACAAAATAATATAAATAAAGTTATACATGCCGTTATATTATACATAATATTTTCGCTAGCTCGCTAGTTTTAAAAATTACCACAATATTTTTAAGTCGTTTTGAGTATTTTATTGAATACTGAAATAATTTCGAATGTCAGTATAAGTTTTGTTTAATTTTAGCGTAAAATGAAGACCAGAAAGAATATTGAGAAACTTTGAGTTTTTTATTTAGAATTATATGTTTGAAACATTTAGACTTCTAACGCCCGCATTTTCTGGGATCTAAATGGGATCCGTTCCGATTTCTTAGAAAAATTATAGGTTCTGATTGAAGTATCTACGAAGATTCGAATTAAAAATGTAATGTTTGTGAAAAATACGTTTCTAATTGGGACATCCGAACAGATCTCATTTCCTTTATTAAATTACTCTATATATATTTTCTCTACTAAATTACTCTGCTATTTTCTCTATTATTTCTCTAAAGTTTTCTCTTCTTCGATTTCTATTTTATATTTACGTTAAATAAAATATCTGAAATACTTAGAATATTTACATATATTTTGTACAAGTACTTAAAAACTATAAATACTCTAACCGTTTCAAGTATTTTATACTTTAACTTTTTTTTAAAATAAATTTTAAATAAAAATAATAATATAATAAATAATAAATAATAATATAATAAATAATATAATAAATAATAAATAATAATAATAATAATAATAATAAATTTTAAATAAAAATGTCTTAAATAAAACAATATATATATTTTTTTAAATTCAAATATACAAAATATATAAAACTTTAATATTACATTAAACATCCACGTGTAATTATTTACAATTAAAAGTTGGTAAATAATAAAAATGGTCATACAACAGTCTGCATTTTAACTCGAGGACACCGTATTTGAGTATACCCATTTTATTGTAACGCTCGCCGTTTCTATAATATATAACGAAATATAGGGAATCAGGATTTTGAATAGTAAACTTTTGCCTCCCCTTTACTGCGCAATCTTATTTGCTATTTAGCAGGAAACATCGTTGAAATCAATCTTGATGTTAAAATTCTTTATAGTAAAATAATATATATTTTTTAAAATCATTTATCTCTCTTTCTCTCTTTCTCTCTCTCTCTCTCTCTCTCTCTCTCTCTCTATATATATATATATATATATATATATATATATATATATATATATATATATATATATATTTTTTTTTTTTTTCTGAAAAGTTACATTCCACACCTTTAACAAATAGCAATTAGTTTTATATATTACGTACAAGAAAACTGTAAAATGCAAATTTAAATATAAATGTATATGTTTGCTTCAAAAATTTTCAAGCAAATAACCCTTTTTGATTAAAATTTTTATTCGATTTTTTTAGACAATTAACTTTTTTTTTTTTATAAAAAATCGTAATTTATGATATAAATTAATACTTTGACGTTGAAATAAAAAAAAAAAATGTTAAAGATATTCACTTTTCGAGGAAATAGTGATAATAGTTGAAAGCTGTGGGTGCATTATACCCAGGGTGATAAAATCAAAAGAAGTATGATGTTTTAGGATTAAAATAAACAGAAAAAGGACTTATATCCCTACTCATATATAGAGGAAATCGGGTCCAATTGTCACACTTTTTACATATTGATAAAAATAAAACGGTGTATACAATTTTTCAGAATGTTGAGTATATTGTAATATAGCTACATACTTCAGGTACAAGAAAAAAAATATAAACCATTTATATTAATGCATAAAGAAAGTATGCAGTCGTAAGCAAGATCGGAAAAATGTGACATCCCACCCCATATCCTGGGTCAATTGTCACATGTCTTCTATATGGTGAAAACACGATAAATAATTCTTGTTGTAACAGTGTTTGTAATGTTATAGTAAAATTAATTATATATAACCATGTATCGATATATAATCATGTATATTTATTGATTGAAAATTATATTTATATATATACACATACATATACAGCTATATCAACAGAAACCATACAAATTCAGATCTACTGAAAACCAACGTAGATATAACCTCTTATTCTAACCGAATTAACTATAACAACATACGGCGATCGGATGTACGTGCTTCCATGCGCATTCGTAAGGTCTGGCAACGTGTGATAATCAAACCCACTGCGTGTGAGTCAATTCACCCCAAACGTTCATATAGACTGAACAAGATTATATTTATACACAATGTTGCCATAATTATTAACTGCATGTTAGCAAAAAGTATAATATTTCTTACGATTACAGAAAAATTACGACTAGTAATCCCAAAACAAACAAAACATTAAAAATAGGAATCAGAAAGAATTTATTCGCACATTCGATTTTTTAAAAAATACTTATAAATACCACATGCGATGCTTTGGCCATAAACCATTTCGTACAACTAATTACAATGTTACAGGCAACCTACACTATAGAAGTGAAAATTCTCCTCTATTTAAGTGAGATATAAGCTTTGTGACAACTGACTCGTGTGACTTTCAGTCCCGGTCTCCCCTATGTTCATTTTGTTATATAAAATGTTTAGAATTTTGAATATAAAATTATTAATTATTGTTACTTACAAAGTTACGAATTTTTTACTCTATATAATGTTCTAACACAATATCTTCATAATGTTGAGCTTTATTATTATGATTGAGATCACAATTCGTACGATATATAGAATTCTTTGTCTTGCGAAGATAAATTGATGACGAACCTGTCTCATAATACATACAACAGTTAAACTGTCAAAACACGTAAACTCCGCGAATCGTTTAGTTGGGAACTGTCAAAGTCCTTAATGTATCATCTAAGCGATGAAGCAAGTTCCGACGTGGCAACGAGACAACTAATCAGCATCGTTAACACAGGAAGGAATAAACTAAAAAAAATTTAGGAGAACGTTGAATAGAATAAATGGAATCTATTTGGATTTGCATTTAATTGAATTGCAACTTTATTTATTTGGGAAATCGAAATAGATTCCAATTAGATCCTAGAGCTTTTTCTATATTTGGAATAAGAATAGGATTTTGATATCGCAATACGATACAATTATTTAGAATAAATTGGAGTAATCTAATCTATATTTTGTTTTTCTCTCTCTCTCTCTTTATATATATATGGCTTAGACCTTGAAGCCTGTAAACTAATTGATACTTATGTTATACTTCTTTTTTGGAATATTTAGAAAATTTTTATATTGGTGTCTCTAATAAAAATTCATAATTATTTTTGAAAATTAAACTGGATTCCAATTAGATATCTCAAAAAATTTTCTATACGAGACACTAAAGAAAATATCGAGCACTACATTCAAAAAGATCCTTCTGTTACCAGAGCAAAAGCATATTTGTTGTTATCTGATGATCGTTACGGAAAAAAATTGAATAGTTACCGTTATAAATTATGTTTTATCATTTGTCATTTTAACAGATATACAATAAACAATATTAAATGAATAATATTAATAATAATTGTATAATCAGTAATAATAATTATAATATTATTAACAAATATAATGGCAAGCAGAAGCGCGGTTTGCTCGAAGACAAATAAAACCTTAGCGTGGCAATAGTTCATGCGAGCTCGCGTCATTGCTGCTAAGCCTAGTGAGAGTTGCTGTTAGGTGGTGCGTATGTATGTGAAATATTACGTCACAGGAAATGAATGATTTCGAAAAGATAGATCCAGAATTTATGTATTAATAATGCGTTGTTATTTCTTTCCTCAAATTCTTGCAGAAAAGACATTTTCTTGTTAATATAATTGATTTGTTTATAGAAATAACGAATCGAGAGGTTAGAAAATCTCTTTATTTCTAACCTCTGTATTGCTAGCAAATAAAATTTATAATTTGTTGGATTAAGTGCGCAGTAACATCTGTATCCATTATAGAAGTGTTGCTGCAGCAGCAAATTGAAAGCAACAAATCATTTGTTTCCATAACGGAATTGTTTGCCGTATATTACCGATCATTTGTTGCGGATATCAGTATTTTGTTAAATTAGCAAAATTATTTTTATCAGTGTAAAAAAAAGAAAAGATCTTAAGTCTCGAGACAGTTTGGCGTTGAGACATCTATCGGATAGCTAGAGAAATATTGGAATCTCTGTTCTTCGGTTATAATTGATGATGGAGAAACGCTTCTCATGCAAATGGACTTCCATGAGAATTTTATTCCGCTCATTTTTCAAGTGTCGTCGTTACATCGTTCTTCTTGAGAGCCGCTCCTCGACTGCGTATATTCGTTAGCACATTTTAGCAAAATAAGTTATGTAGCACGATTTTATGTGTTTGTCTGAGTGTAATTTCTCCTTCGTTCCTGGGCTCCATAATCGACGCTCGTAGATATAGTGTCAATGTGGATAATTGTTTTATCTCGATCGCCTTATACGATCTCGTGCGCTTGTCTCGGCCTTTGTTAACGTAGGGTCGTCAAGAAAGCTAATTCTACGGTTAAAACCATTGTATGACGTAGCGCTTTGCAAACTTAAACGAGACCATCGTTCTCGGTTACGCCAGACGAACTTTGTCGTGAAAGGAAAAAGGGATTACTGCGCGTAATAAACTTTAGAGCAGTCTGCCGGAGGAGAAAGCACGAGGAAAGGAAGATCTAATATTTAAGATAATTCATGTCACTTGCGCAAAATACGTTAACTCACATAAGTGTAAGATGTGTATGTGTAAACATAGAAAAGAAGGATATTCTTGTTTCGAAAATATTTTTATTTATGATATGTTAATCTTCAAAATTGCACAGCGTTAAACGAAGACAAGTTATTTGCAAAAACGTATTTTATATGATTTTTACCGAAAAAAAAACCTGTGATCTTATTACTTTAAAAAATTCTCATTAAGGGAAGTTACAAAATATTAGGTTGAGAATAACGTTTCTAAATATCGGAAAAAAATATTATTATCATCAAAGTAATCATATTATTGCTTATGAGACTATTATAATATTAAAATAAAATTATAACATTATTGAAATTCAAGACCTTAAAATTCTTTTAAGAAAATTACATATAGTTGCTTATATATGAAACACTTATACAGGGTGTCTCACAACCACCGTAAAATATTTTAATAGTGTATTCTAAAGATAAAGTAGAGCAAAAATCCTTATACACCAAAATATTGAGGCTACAATAGTTTTTGAATTATAACCGATCAAAAATTACCAGTAATACCGTTGAATTCGCGCGCTCAAGTCCGTAGTTATATACACACACATCGTTTTATCATTTGTTATCGACTTCACAGTTAATATTGATTTTTACAGCTGATTCCTAAAAACATTAATAATTATTATTGTTAGAATTATTCAATTTAATAGTTTTACACTTGAGAAATAAGGATTTTTGCGTTTTTGACATAAAAAGTAATCATGGAAAATAATTTATTATTATTTTTGTTGTTTATTTTATGAGGAGTGAAATCGTATAATTCTGGTAAATTGAGGTAATAAGATTAATTTGTCCACATTTCTTAAACAATTAAAATTTTTATTATCTTAGTTCGGACCTTATAATATCAATATATCAAGATTTTAATAAGAACTTTAATTGTTTAAGAACTGTGGACAAATTAATCTTATTGCCTCGATTTATTAGAATTATACGATTTCACTCCTCATAAAATGTAAACAACAAAAATAATAATAAATTATTTTCCATGATTACTTTTTATGTCAAAAACGCAAAAATCCTTATTCCTCAAGTGTAAAACTATTAAATTGAATAATTCTAACAATAATAATTATTAATGTTTTTAGGAATCAGCTGTGTAGTAAAAATCAATATTAACTGTGAAGTCGATAACAAATGATAAAACGATGTGTGTGCTGTAGAACTACGAGCTTGAGCGCGCGAATTTTACGCGAAATTACTGGTAATCTTTGATCGGTTATAATTCAAAAACTGCCTCGAAATTGTAGCCTCGACATTTTTGTATAAGGATTTTTACTCTACTTTATTTTCAGAATACGCTATTAAAATATCTTATGGTTGTGAGACACCCTGTATACTCTCAAATCAATATTTTGTGCTTTCTATTAATGAAAATTATTTTTGAATAATAAAAATACAGGATTTTTTTTATAAAAAATCGTATAAAATATATTTTTGCAAATAACTTATTTTCATTTAACGCTATGTAATCTCATTTAAAGATTAACATGCCAAAAATAAATTTTCTAAAAAAAATATTTTTTTTCTGTGTATGAAAATGTGCTTCTCTAAATAATTTGCTAATTTAATTATACGTTTCGTGCGACAAAGAAGGTATCTCTGAATCGTTGTACTCTCGTTAAGAAAGTTATCTGAATTCGTTAAGCATTCTTTTACCGTGCCAGAACGCGATACCTTGTGATCTTATTACTCTATATGAAAGGCAAATAGTAAAATTTGATTTCTTAAAGATATTCTTTTCTAAAATAAAAAAAAATCTCGCTGATTTTGCAAATTAATAAGCGTAATATACAGACAGTCAGTTTTTAATAAAGGTTCAAAGCTATGCAGAAAAGAACATTTTTATTTTGAAAATATCTTTATTTTTTTACATGTAAATTTTTTACATGTAAACTGAAATTACATAGCGTTAAACAAAAATAAATTACTTGCATCAATACATTTTGTGTGTATGATTCAACAAAAAAATATATTCTTATCATTCGAAAATAATTTTCATGATTAAAAAGTGTAAAATATTGGGTTGAGAATATAACGTTTTTAAATGAAAAAGATATCATGAAATATTATTAAAATAATCATATTGTACTTTTCATGAAGCTATTACAATATTTAAATAAAATTATTGCACATTGTTGAAATTCAAGACTTTAAAATTCTTCTGACAAAATGATATATCAATGCTTATTTATGAAGCAATAATATTATTAATTTGTATATTGATTATAAGTGAATGCTAATTATTTTTTTATGTGATTATAGTGTGATTGTGATAGTAATAAAATTTGACATAGTACGACAGTTTTGTTGGTACAACAAAGATCAAAACCACAATGTATGTATATATGTGGGAGAATTATAGTTTAGGATATTCAATAAAATATATTTGTTGAGACACAATTAGTTGCTATTGCAATTTGCTATTGTATCAAAGGAAATTTCGCGTATCAAGGGATTTCGTTATAGCTAATAATTAATTGTTTTGGCGATGGGAGCTTGGTAAAGTTACAATACTCATAGCACTAGAAAATTATTTTACATATATATTATCATACATTATATATTATATTATTTTACATATATATCCAATTTTGAATATTACTGATAATATAATAATGTAATGAAACTGCAGCTAAATTAAATTAACTAAATTATTGCATCGCAAAACGGACAAAAATTATTTCTTTATTGTCTGTTAAGTGAGCACGACATGATTTTTTGGAAATAAATTAATGAATTCGTTTGCTTTAATTTAAATTTGCTCGAAATAGGAAATAATTTGTTGCAGTAACTAAGATGCCTACTAAAATATATTTGTTCAATAAATTGACAATTGGTTCCATCCATAATTTTTTTGCAACATAGAAAAATTTGTTTAATTATAATACTCAATTTTTTATCCACTAAACTATAGATTTGCTGCATCAAACAATTTATCCTTGCCCGTGAAGCTTTCATAAAATATTGTGCGATATTTTGCAACGGTGTATTACGGCCGTATCAAATTTATTTAATTACTATTTTGTTCACGAAGTGACAGTTTCTAATGGCACTCGTAGTTGCCGTTTGCACGATCAAGTTACCCGCGAGATTCCTTGGCGATAAAATGATGAAGAACGGCCAGGCTTAATGGCCCGCGACGTTATATCGAATTAAAGCGGAAGTTCCTTTTATTGCCAGCTATTCGAGGTGCTCGTAATCATCCCTTCAACGTCCTAATGATATACTAGCAGCCGGCGTAAGCTGTCCCGGGCGTTGACGACCAAATGATATTTCGAAACTACAAATAATTGTTGCGTTCGTATAGATTAAACGATCACGTGGTCTCATTAATTCGCCATGCGCGGGTCAGGCTCGATTTGTTCCGTCAATTTTCACTGGACAATGCAAAGTCGTCATCTCGCTCATCTAGAATGTTATAATGATTGTGTAAAGAGAGACAAAATATCTGAAAAATAAGAAATACTTATTTGGTGGATACTGATAACATATTTATTTATTCTGATATAAAATATTATCCAAAATAAGAACATACATTTTCTTAAAACCTTAGTTTTTCATGGAAGCAATTATTTATCCTATTTAAATAAAATAATTTCGATTTAAATAAATATGTTATTAGTGCCCAATAAATTAATATTTCTTATTTTTTAGATATTTTTTTTTTCAGTATATTACATTCTCTAACACGCAGAAAAAGAATTACTTGCAGAAGAAAAATAGTAGATTTAACTTTATAAACATCAGTAACATTAAATGCGAATAAAATTTTCATAGATCAACTTTTCAAATATTGCCGCTCTTAAAAACATGTTTTTTGTTTTTTTATTATAACATTTTCAACATTATTGATTCACGAAAATCATTAATGAATTCATATTTCTCGATGTTTTTCATACCGATTAAAAATAACACTGCAATTTTATCACTTTTATGGAAGTTATGAACGGATAAAAACTGGGTAAAGTTATCTGTAATTAAGGTTTATGTAATATTTTTATGTTTAAGGTTCTAGACTTATATATATAAAAAAGATATTATTGAGATAAGGATACTTAATAGTATTACTATTGAAAATAAATTCATTAGTTAAAGTAAAAAGAAATAATTTATTTATAATAAATAATCTAATCTGCAAAAAAGTACTAAAAAAAAAAATATATATATATATATATTGTACTACGACATATGGAGAATGTCTGTTATAATTTTCAGCATTTAATACTTTTCGAGAAATCGATTTAAAAAAAAAAACCGCTTTTTTCGATTTTAATATGCTATAAATAATTACAACAATTGAGTGCAAAATCTTAAGGAACATATAAAGTATTTATCAGAATTATATCAGAATTATATCAGAAAATCCCAAAATCATAATTAGTTTTGTGAAATTACAAATTTTTACAAAATAAAAATGAAAAAAGTGAGAAGTACCTTCCACTAGCAATAAAAGAATTAAACAGCTGCAACTCGCGAGTGAGTCGGTATATCGACATGAAACAAAAAGTAATCTTTTTGGCACACATTCTTGGACGCATCTGCTCTCTAATCATTCATTTGGAATAGTCGAATGTCGTGATCGATTGAAGCATGGCAAACAAGTTCAAAAAGTAATATACAATCTCTTTCGTTCGCGATTGAATTACTTTTTTCGTTTCGTATCGTATTTATGGTATCAGATTCCTTTCTTCGTTTATTGTAACAGTGACGATATTAATATTGTTACTGTGGATTAAAATAATTGTGATTTTGCAAAATAGTCAAGGACTTTGTTTTATTCAATCTTATAAACTGTAGCCGCATACAAACATTGATACGTTTTTTGTTAGATATTCCGTATATATTTTCAACGCCAATGGAAAAAGACATAACAAAGATATAACGAAGAGATTATGAAAACTTATTTCTTACTTTTTTTACATATTATTATATACATGTTATTTTACATATATTATATATTACATACATATTATTTTACATATCCATTAATTATACAGGATATCTAGATTCATAGGTACTTGTGTAGAAGTAGAATAAGTTAAATTAAATAAAAACACATGCTCGTGTTTTCATGCATATAAGATATTTAGAAATAGTTGTTATTTCCAGGATTGGGTAAGTTAACTTTATTTTTAACTAAGTTAAGTTAAAGTTAATGGCTTTGAAAATTTAACTTAGTTAAGATAAAGTTAACCCTTAATGAAATTAATTGAATTAAAAGTTAAATTAATAAAAAAAAGTAATTAAAAAGTTAAAAGTTAAATTTGTTTCATTTCATGACTTCAAGGTTTCAGTTTTACAAACAACGTAAAAAACAATATACACCTTATTTGTAAACACCTTATTTGTTTTATTTACAGATACTTATTAAATTTAAGTAATACAGTTTTTTCGAAAGGACTTCGCACTAATTATATGAAAAAAGTGGTTTCAGTCGAATTGACTGAAACTATGATATTTTTTAGCTTATGAGATGCCGATAAAAAATCTTCAACAAAAAGTGTGAAAAAATGGACAGTTTCTTGTAGTGCCATTAGAAAGTTGCTATTTTAGATCTAACCGAACCTTTATCTACAGTACACAGATTATTTTTTTAACTGTATAGGCATTTATATATAACTATACATGTGTCTATTATTGAATAGATTCATGTCTCAGTATATGTATGTAGTGCGGGAAGAGGGGTAATATGAGTGTGTATTGGTATATGTGTATTTGTATCGATAGTTATTCTATTAGTATACCTGACATTATTACGTCCAAAAAATTGTGTGTGTGTGTTGGGCGAGTTAGGTTAGGTTACACACACACACATACACACACACACATTTTTTGGACGTAATAATGTCAGACATACTAATAGAATAGCTATCAATACAAATACACACATATCAATACACACTCATATTACACTCCCCCTCCTGCACCATATACTTACACTGAGCCATGAATCTATTCAATAATGGACACACGT
>NW_022639488.1:1568749-1575427 GCF_010583005.1 Odontomachus brunneus | reverse complement strand
ACATTTTTTTATACAACGCTTTGTTTTCGAGATATTCAGGTGTTCCGGTATATAATATTCACCCTGTATATAAATGCCTATACAGTTAAAAAAGCAATTTGTGTGCAGTAGATAAAGGTTTGGTTAGACCTAAAATAGTAATTTTCTAATAGCGCTAGAATAGAATAGAAAAAGAACTGTCTATTTTTTTAATTTTTGTTGAAGATTTTTTATCAACACCTCATAAGCTACAAAATATAGTTTTAATCAATTTGACTAAAATTACTTTTTTCATATGATTATTGCGGAGTCCTTTTTATTGGACATTTTTTCTCGAAGATTGTAAAAAACGAGCTCTTCTGAACAGCCTTTCGACGTCTCGCGACATCTTTATGGCATGATTAACTTCAAGATTATTGAATTAAAAGTTAATAGTTACCGATAAAATGTAACTAAGTTAAGTTAAAAGTTAAGAGTGTAAAAATGTAACTAAGTTAAGTTAAAGCTATTTAACTTTTTAACTTTTTAACTTAACTTTTAACTTTTTAACTAGTTACTACACAACCTTGGTCATTTCCTTAGTTACTCGAACAAACGTGCGTTTTTAATTTCGATTAATAACGGTATATTTTATAGCGAATGTATTTTCCTCTTTATAGACAATTCTTAGCTAAAGTAGCAAAACGATTAGCTTTGTAGCCAAATTCGAATCAGCTGCTGAGATTTAGCTGATACTACAAAGTCACTTCTTTGCGTGAAAGTGCCAAGAATCTTTTTTGCTTATGAAAGCTCTTCATCGTCGCGATAAAGAAATCGATCGTGTGACGAACGTCATAGAGGCAAAATAACGGCTCCAATTATGAGTAGAGTCCCAATTTTAGATCCAAACTTAATTTATATATTAAAAAAGTACACATTATAGAAAAAAAATATAGAATTATTAAAATAAAAAATCTTTGAATTATTAAAATAAGAAATCTTTTGTTTCTTCAATTTCTTTGTTATATCTTTGTTATATTTTTTTATTAACGTTAGAAATGTATATCTGAATATCTGACGAAAAGTCAGATCAAGCTTATCAACGTTTGTATACGGCTACAGCCGTACATTTTTCTTTTTCATAAATTCTTTTCAATTTTACAACGTTTCCAGTAGTATAGGGAATAGACTATCAGTAAAGTCTATCTTGTGGAGGAATTGTTTGTGGAGGATTCTTGTGTCTATGTTGTTAAGGAACATAATACATTTTTTAATAACATATTTATGCATAAAATTTTTAGAATATAAATAGCATATATGAAATGAAAGGATAATAAATTACTGTAGAATGTCAACCTATTCCTTGGTTTCAAAAATTCTATAATAATTTTTACTATAAAATTGTTTCTCCGTGTGGATTTATAAAATTAATAGGTTTCTAATTATTTTCGCGAATGAGTACGTTTACTAAAGTTAATTAACTAAAATACAAGAAGGAAATATTGTAGTAAGAATTACGTTAACATAATATTTGTTACAATGTTTAACTGAACTATAAAACTACAAAACTATAAAACTATTAAACTATTAAACTAAAACTATTAAACTGAATTATACATAACTGAATTATATATATGATAAGTTGTAGTATAAATTAATAATAATAATATATTTCTAATAATAATATAATAATAATAAATAGGTAATAATAAATAATAGATTTCAGAAATTATTTCTATTTTGAAATTATTGTATACTTCATTAATCTGTCTTTGATTAGAATATGCAAGTGTTATCTGGTCATCTCTACCGTCCACATTTATTTATCTAATTGCAAAGGTACAGTATAGATTTTTAATTGCAAAGGTGCAGTATACATTTTTGAGATATGTTTGTTTTCATTTGGGGTCTCCTATAGGGAGATTTGATCACGACTATACGCGAATTATGTCATTGCTAAATTTTCCTTCTCTAGAATTCCGCAAATGAATCGCAGATAAAGTTTTTCTTTATAATTTAATACCAATTGTTCAAATCTCTTAACATTAATTAATTAATTTTAATATTTGTTTACAACTAATTTGTAATATTTCACTATTTAGGTCGCTTGTATTTCGTTTGAATCTGTCACATGTAGATCCAATCACAAGGGCACGTGAACTTGCATGTCAAACATTACACACGGCCGATTATTTTTCCCTCTCAGTTATTACCTTCAAACAGACCGTTATGTTGATGTTACTTCGTAAATTTTAAACATATACCGAACAAATCTTTTTATTCTGCAGAGTTTATTGGCCATTACTAAATGCCCTATTCGTAACTTGATAACTTGATAAAAATTTTATACTAATTTTGTAATTACTTTTTATAAAGGGACTTATCCCATAAATAAATAAATAAGTACATAAGTAATTATAAAAATAATAAATTTACCAAGTACAATATAAAAATATTCAAGTAATTAAAATAATTTTATTATAACAAGCTAAACGTGTATAACATTTTTAAACAAATATATAGTAATTTCAGTCATAATTTTTTATATGGTCGAAGATTATAAAAATTTTTTTGGAATTTTTACTATTATTTTTCCCTCTTTTTGTACTAAAGTATTTAAATACTAAAGTACCAAAGTACTAAAAAACTAATCAGTATGTTTCTAATTTTACTTTTAATTTAATCAGTAAAGTCTAATAATTTTGCTTTACGATGTTTGCTACAATGTTTATTACTTATGTTGGTATTGAGGGGATGCCATACTTGGAAACTTTATCGATGAAATACTGGCTTCTTGCAAAGTTTATGTTTCATTGCGTATTGATTGCACAGAATTATATGTGCTTTTATATACTGAAGATATGTGCAATAATAAATGGGAATATTGATCAATATGTGATAAAAATGATAAAAAATTTTAAAGTTAACATCTCGAGCTGTTGTCAACAACTGCTCAAATTTAGAAGCTCAAAAATATACAACAAGTTTACAGAAAGATTTCTGCATATATACGTGGTGATGTTTCCCACTAGCATGGTAAAACAAAGCAGCACATACATATATGTGCAAGAGAAACGAGAAAGATAGTATGATCGTGTTAATAAGACTATCGCCTACGTTATTGACATTTTCGTAATTCGTCATCCATTTCATTTAGCACAATCTTAACCGTTCCTTTTAACGTTTAATCAACAAATTTATGTAATTAAATGAAAGTTGCCCGAAGTGACGTATGATCAGAATCGTTAGCTCAGATTTCTTGTTCGCCAAAAATTCGGTGAACTCAGACCAGTGTTTTCTTTCCCACAACAGGACCATTATCGACGGGACTAATTTCAAGTTAATAATACGGTGTAAGTAAAACTCGTTCGGGGTAACCGCGAGAAGTTCGTCTCGCCCATTCAAGTAGCTGTTTGAGAAACGGAACAAGCGAGCGCTTTCCGCGAGCGACGACCCCGATATAATTTGTTTCGTCCATTTGGCTAGAGGCGCACATACGCGCGAAAAGCGTAAGGAACTTTCCTCTTCCTCCCCCCCTTCGCTCCTCTTACTCCGAGGGCGCGCAGTGCCGCGGATATGCTGTTTATGCGAAATCCTGTGGCTCGTGGTGGCGAGAACGGAGAGCGCAGGCGTCCGGAGTCCTGTGGCGGCAAGCGAACTCCGATTTTCTCTAGTGTCGCGTCAACTGCCGCTGGAGAGTCGTGTGCATTGCACCCTCTGTCCCGGTCGTGCCGACAACCCTCTACCTTCTTCGCGTGCTTTTCGTTCACGTTCTCCGTTCATCGTCGCTCCGCTCCGGGAATTTAAGCCAAGAAAAAAGAAAAGGGGGCGACCTCCGAATTGCACGCGAATTGGCCGTCGCGCGGCCGATCGAATCGCGCTGTTTCGTGTGCACGTGAGCACGTTGTGAACGACGTCGTGTGAGCGCTCCAGGCGACGAGGCCCGTTGTCTCGCACCCTTTCGCGTCGCTACGAAAGCCTGTATCGCGATCGACTCGGCGTTCTAAACGACGGCGATGACGACGAGCTCCTCTTGACTCGCGCGGGTCGATTTTTCCATCGGCACATTAGCCGAGCAAGCGGCGCGAGGCGAATGAGAGTGCGAACGAGGGTCGGAACGACGGCCGGGTATAGTGCGTGCATTTCGTAGGCGAATAAAATCGCTCGATGTGACTGGCGGCGTGGGCGCGATCTTTCTCTCTCCCTCTTTCGCGTGGCGGCGAGAGTTCGTTGGAAAATAGCGTCTACCCCGTCCCGCATTTCCGGCCGTTGTGAAGCCGCCACCGCCGCCGCCGCCGCCGTCGTCGTCGTCGCGGAAGTGTCAAGTATTCGTGAAGAAGTGCATCGATCATGAATTGGTACGACGTGCGAGGTCACGCGGATTCCGCCAACAAGTCGTCCGGACGCTGAGGAATGTTCGCATCGGGTGCCAAAGCATGAGAGACGACGCATTGACGTAATGGTAAGCTCATTGACATTCTCTCTGTGCCTAAATTAGCGCGTTACGTACGAACGCGCGTTTCATTAGCGAGAGAACGGAAGGAAGGAAGGAAGCGCCGCGAATGCCGGCTGCCGCATAACGGATTAATCATGACCGCGAGGGAGCGGAGTGTTCTGTATTGACGGTGCGTTACACGCCATGTGAACCCGCGTAATAAAATTGCGGGGCCGAAAGTGTGCGCCACGCAATTTGCGTGACATGAGTCAAACGTTGTTGCGATAAAGTAATATTCTCGTGGAAGAATTTCACCTTCTATTGGGAGCGCGGAAGGATGGGAAATGGAGTGAGTGAGGGAGACGTTGGGGAGATTGAGTGACGGAGAAAGAGGACAGGAGAGAGAGAGAGTAGAGCCATCAGCCATTAATGGCACGTGTCGAGGTGCGCAATCTACATACCTAAGTATGTACATAGACGGCGACAGGCACAATGGTGACCCGCGATTTCAGATTCTGTGTTATTCTGTCCCAACTCGTACGCATCGTCACGCAGGTGCAGCGCGACCTCGGACGTCTGTGATCGATTGAGCGAATTATTCGATCGATCGACTCGGCATGACCGCGGAAAATCGGATGATCTCCGCGTACGAGATGATGCATGCTATAATCGCGTTAATCTTGAGAGAGAAAATCTCTCGCGGGCTCTTCGACAACGGTGTTTTGCACGCTTCACATTCGTTGGCCGGGGATCTAATGAAGCGTCGTGCAGACAGGTCCTTCGGGGATGCGTTTATGGCGCGGCGTGGGTGGTTCAAGCAGCGCCGAGTCGGCAAGTTCGAAGCTTTCGAGATTTGGCCGTTGAGCAAACAGAGAATATCTCTCGACTGGCAATGATTTATTCGACGTTCCCGGAATGACAGCGGGTGACATTCGTGTGCGCCCGACATGCGTACGACGTGTACGTGTTCAAACACGTGACGGGGATCACCATGAGCCCTGACACTCGTTGCGCGACTGCCTTTACAAACACGGCGCGCATACTGCGCGAAGTTCACAATCTGCTGACGTACCTCTTCGGCCAAAAATCGCTGCACTCGTGTACTTTACAGCAGGCGTGTTGCGAATTTGTTCCGAAATTTCGGACGGATCGCACATTCGTTCGTTCACGTCCTTGTGATGTACGCGTTCGCGGGCTCGTGAATGAATGAACAAGGATATTTTCCGATATTACACTCAGTTTCGCGAATGTCTTACCGTTCGATGGATTGGTAGTTGCTAACAATTTTCTACCAGCTGTATTTGTCTCTATCCAGATAGACAGGTGTACGTCAAATCGACAGTAACTATTCGATTTGTAAAGGCCGCATCCCTTATGAGTGTTTCATATGTCACTCGCATTTAGAGTGACAGAAGTTTAGAGCATATATATATATATATATATATATATATATATATATATAGAGTGACGAGTAAAATTGTAAAAAATACGAATAAAATTGTAAAAATATACTCAAAATGTTATGTTACGTTATGTGAAACGTAATATGAAAATCCGAATGTAACTTTTAGTAGATTTGTCGCCGCATTAGTGCAATAAAACATTTACATTATTGAGTGATGTAAATTTAATAATTGATTTAATACAGTATATTTGCTTCACAAATGTCTAAAAAATCTAAAAAATTGTATATCATCGATTATCTCGCGTTGTTAATCATGGGAGTCTATCCAGACAATTAGGTGTACGCAAATCTGCTTGATTTGCAACATTGCATTCCTTATGAATGCTTAATTTTTTACTCATATTCATCATATAGGGCGATAAAATAGAGAAATACGAAAAAATTATCGAAATTTACTTGAAACAATCTATCAAGTAAAATATAATGTGAAAACCTGTATGAATGAAACTTTTGGTAAATTGTTGCTGCATCAATATAACAGAAATCCTCCATTATTGTTTGACGTAAATTTTATAATTAATTCAATACAGTATATTTATTGCATAAATATAATTAAAAAAAGTGTGATCTTCATCGTGGATTGTCTTTCGTCGTGAGATAATTTCATGAAAATCTATGCGAATGACTACATTCCTCACGACTGTTGAATAATCAAGAATGTTTTAACGTGTTCGAAGCAGAAGTGACGTTTTGATAGTTTTACATTTGCGTAAAGAATGTTGTCTGTTTACATGACATGTGCAATCGGTAATTGTTATTTAATTACTTATATTAATTGTATATATATATATATATATATATATATATATATATATATATA
>NW_022639488.1:1564888-1568707 GCF_010583005.1 Odontomachus brunneus | reverse complement strand
TATATATATATATATATATATATATATATATATATATATATACATTGATCTCTTTCTTTCTTATTCTCCTTAAAACTGCTACTTTTCTTCTATCGATTACGCGTTACAAGTGAGCGAGTAACCCCTTTACTGACGAAACATAAGGCTGTCAAAGCGTCACTTCTGCTTTAATGTTTCCACGATTCCTCGATTAGTCAATAGTCATAATAAAAACATAGCTGGAAA
This sequence comes from Odontomachus brunneus, assembly GCF_010583005.1. Classification (NCBI taxonomy): domain Eukaryota; kingdom Metazoa; phylum Arthropoda; class Insecta; order Hymenoptera; family Formicidae; genus Odontomachus; species Odontomachus brunneus. The sequence goes on along the minus strand of NW_022639488.1, from coordinate 1,568,482 downwards.
TGAACATAGCTGGTCGGGAATTTTTATTAACTATCGATCGTCGAATGGTAAAACAGTATCGAGTGTGTACTGAAATCAAGCTTGAGAAAAAAGCATTATGTAACTATTGCAATTAAGTAAGGGAGAGGGAAGCAAATAGTGACAGGAGCCAAATAGTGACAGTTTAAATTTCTCCTGTTTCGCGCGTCTATGCTAATACTATCAATAACGAGCAAGTTCTCGAACATCTAATCATCTTTGAAAAAAATGATTAAACTGCTAAGCTAAACATAGCTAATAAAGAAGCCTAAAATTTTGGTCTTTATGAAACAAGATAAAATCTGATTCTTATTTAGGTATTTCTATTTAGATTGTTTTGACTTTTGAACCCCTAAATGAGATTTTACCTGTTCAGCGTTGTACGATATGTGTTTCTTCTAGTGCGATCTAACCTTTATATGTATATATCAATTCGTTTATTGTTTTAAGTGTCTTAAAGGAAGATGCAACTTCTGGGAAAGAGTGATAAATTTTAAGTAACGTTATTTGCCTTATTCAATGTTAATTGAATTGCATTTCTTCCCATTTATTTTGTTGGGTGTAATTTAAAAGCCATTAAACTAGGTTTAAATACAGAAAATATTAATAAGTAATTTGAAAAATCATTTTTCAAAAGCACGTTATATTATTTCACTAAAATTAGATTTTATACATCATTTGTTTTAATAAAATTCTTACATATGGCAGTAAAGAAATTATATTTAAATTTTTATTTAGTCACACACATCGTCAAAAGAGAGACTGAATGAACGTTCAGGACTGTTTTTCATGATTGTCACCATTTGCTCCACACTGGGGCAAATAGTGACAAAATGCAGATTTTAGTTTCTATGAAAATCTAGTTATTCCATATGACTTATGACTTATTTTGTTAAGTTTTTCGTATAACTGAAGGTGGAAAGTATCGTTTTAGTAAAATATCCGATCTCGACAACTTGAAAATAGCATACACGAGGGAGAAAAAAATCCATCACTATTTGCCCCATCCTCCCTTACAATTTTTGCACACGATATTCCGTATCTCATCGGCGCCGACGAGACCCGCGGATACGTCGATGCGACCATGCGGGACGAGGCAATTGCTGTCGCGTGTGTGCGCGCTCACGAGCGAGCATAATTAAACGTGTAGAAATTGCTTAATAATCCTAATCGCTTGTCAGGCAAAGCTGTGTCAATTTACCTCGATGTTTCGTATCCGCGAGCAGACTACGTGACGCACTAGACTTCATACACACATAGGACATATGCATGCCTGGTTCGAGATAAACCGCTGCAAGCTAATGGCATTAAAATGTCTCACGACTAATTCCCTACGGATTTATACAGGGTGTCTGACATTTAATGACTTGACCGTTGGGCGCAAATAGAACTCATTAAGCTGAACACAAAATTTCTCTACCATCTCGCAAATAACCACATAAAATCTCGCGTTATTAATTAAAGAAGATTGATCGCGCTGAATAATTGCGCGTGATATGGTAGATGGAGTTGTGATCGACGGCAATATCTGCCGTGTGTTGTACATTAGGTTAAACTACAAAGTCTCCTATCATTTTGTCCTCGTAGTTTTTTCGTTATTAATTAAAGAAGATTAGCACATGATTGTACGCACGATAATGTGTACTAATCTTCTTTATATAATATATATGTATTATTATAATGTATATATATATATAGTATATATATATAGTATATTATAGTATATATTATAGTATATATATGTATATTATAATATTAATTAATAACTATATATATTCAGTTATTAATTACATACAGCGTGATTCAGAACAACTTTTTTTTAATATTAAAAGTATAATATTTTGACAAAATTCTATGACATTTTTTCCTTTGGCAAAACTTCGGTAAACGTGTAATTGTAAAGTTATTACCAAAAATAGTTACCCTATTACAGGCTGGGACCACTGAGAGAAAAATGTATGATATTTATGAACTATAATGGCATAGTAAAAAGATTATAGTTAGGAATATCTTTTTTATCGTAAATATCACCATAATGTTTGTAATATTTACAATATAAGCATAGTATAACTAACTCATGTAAAACTTTTACCAAGAATTATAATTATTTGAAATAAAAAACATAGTAAGATAGCAAATATTAAATGGTAAGAGAAATTAACTATTTTATATAGTCAATACAATTGGAATATTTGGAAAATATGGGTACATATAACTATATTCTCAAAGCGTGCCTTATTATACACATAGAGTAATAAAATGGTGACTATAAATGTGTATTTATTCTGCTATATCTTCGTTTTTGGATGAACTATAAATATATGTTTGAGGCCAAAACGAACTATAAAATATAGTGAGATTATAGTTATTCCAACTATTTTTTTCTCTCAGTGGATCAAAAAAGATAAACAGGGGCGGCGCAACTCACCGTAACACGTGGTCGGGTGCCCGCTGCAGTCACAGTCACGTGTTCTTCGCCACGTAACATTATTATTTCTTCCTCTTCTCTCCCTCTTCCAGTCCTATTTGCTACGATCCGAGCCGTGTGGTGGTTGATCTTTCTTTTCATATGCCTGTGGTGCATGAAAAATTTTCGGCTCTGCTGGGGATCGAACCCGGGACTTCTTGACTAGCATGATAGTCCAATGCGCTGTCTGCCATGCTACGCTCACATATTATTTCTTACATTTAATTTAATATATAGGCTTGTCCAATAGAGATCTCCTTACTACATTTATGGTAAATTGGCAATTATAAATATAGTCAAATTTATCATGCATATAATTATACTCGCTATTTAGTTATCTCGCTAGGATATTTATGTGTTTAATTATTTTTTTTGTCGTTTTTATCATGTGTATATAGTAAAATAAATGGTAAAAATATAGACATATTTACTAATTTTTGCGAATAAATACAGTTGCGTTGACTATATAAAATAGTTAATTCATTGTACTATTTTATATGTGTAACTCAACTATATTTATGTTTCACATCATCATAAATCAGAGTAAAAAATTTTTATGGTTGGTCTAACCATGCTTATATTGTAATCTTTACCACAATTATGGTAACGCTTACTAATTTTATGGTATTCCTCACTATATTTGTTTTATTATGTATTTATAGTTCCAATTATCATGCATTTTTCTTTCATTGCACCGAAAGGCAAAATGTGCTTGCCCTTGTGTGTATGCGCGATTGCAATATTACTAGATACAGCATTGCCAGTTAGAATAATCTTTCCTACACACAATAGAGATTGTGTTTTGGCAATGAATATTAGAACGCAGCTGGTGTGGTGAAGAACTGATTGCAGCGGGCACCCGTCATTAGCGCCCACGTGTCACGGTGAGTTGCGTCACCCTTGCTTATCTTTTGATCCCAGCCCGTAGTAGGGTAACTATTTTTGGTAATAACTTTACAATTACACGTTTGTCGAAGTTTTGCCAAAGGAAAAAGTGTCTTCAGATTTTATCAAGATACTTGTAATATTACTTGTAATATTAAAAGATTCTTCTGAGTCACTCTGTATATATATATATATATATATATATATATATATATATATATATA
>NW_022639488.1:1563214-1564878 GCF_010583005.1 Odontomachus brunneus | reverse complement strand
TATATATATATATATATATATATATATATATATATATATATATATATAATTTATAACTGAAAATCTACATATACATGTTATAATAGTCTACATGTTATAATAGTCATAAAAGTTTTTATCCAAACAAACAGATATATATATATAAATCTAGCAGCAATTTTATTATTCGGTTTGTAGAGTTATTGACAGAATGATACAGGACATTTAAATTCACTTTAACCTAAAACACACGACGGCAGATGTCGCCACCACAGCTCATCTGCCGTATCGCGCTTGAGCATTAATCTTCTTTAATAAATTATTCAAAATTTTATGTGGTTATTTGCGAAATGGTAGGAAGGTTTCAGTTTGCCGAGTTCTAGCTGCACATAACGGGTGTGCAATTAATAATCAGACATCCTGTACACTGAGGGAAAAATGTATGATACTTGGAACTATAATAGCATAGTAAAAAGATTATAGTTAGGAATATTATTTTTATAGTAAATTTCAGCATAATGTTTGTAATATTTACAATATAAGCATAGTATAACTGACCCATGTAAAACTTTTACCAAAAAATAAAAACATTTGAAATAAAAAATATAGTAAGGTTGCAAATATTGAATGGTAAAAGAAATTAACTATTTTATATAGTCAATACAATTAGAATATTTGGGAAATATAGGTAACTATATTCCCAAAGCGTGCTTTACTATATACATAGAGTAATAAGATGGTAACTATAAATCTGTTTTAATTCTGCTATATCTTTATGTTTAGATGAACTATAAATATATGTTTGAGGCCAAAACGAACTATAAAATATAGTGAGATTATAGTTATTCCAACTATTTTTTTCTCTCAGTGTATAACGTAACTGTATTTTAACTCAAACACGGAGATACACGCGAACTACATACACGCACACAAATGTATGCTGCACGATGTTACAGTGAACGGACGAAGACACGACAAGCGATACGTCGAGATCCTCGAAATGTCGCGATGTCACATTTTTACAAAATCGTAAGGATTTTATTTACCCTTTTACGCGCGGCGCGCGCACGCGCGCGGCGCTCGCGCATTCTTACGAAGATTGCGTTATCAGTCACGGTGACGCGCGTAAACCGATTTCGCGGGCGTGCACGCCGTTCCGAAACGTTATTCATACATTTACGAGCACCGTAGCTCGCGGTGTATCCACGAGAGTAAACGTCCTCGTTCGTCCCTCAGCGAGATACCGACTCGCCCGTCGACGTGCGCCCGTCGAGGAAGGAAGAAGCCGTAAACTTGGTCTGATCGACTTTCAAGTGTCCGTTAGCCGGGGTCGCTCGTAATAGATAAGAATAGGCGGCATGTGACGGCGCATGCTGCCGTCGATCGATGGCGAATCGCACTGGGGTGTAACGACTCCACTTCGCCCCGCGGTGCGATCGGGGGAGTGAGACGCCTCGTCGAATTATAGCGATATCGCGGAAGTTCAACTATGCGCGCGTGTATACGTAAGGCGAATAGCTCGTCTAGTTGCTACGGGATCGTCGTCTGGAGAATTGATCCCCCGAGTGAGATCTCGAGATGACACGTATATCTCCCGACGACGTCATGCAATTAGGCGTACACACAGACTGGAGAGCGCGGTCATGACAGTAAGCTCTCGCGAAAGCAATCGGCGGGAGGGAGGG
>NW_022639488.1:1548664-1563082 GCF_010583005.1 Odontomachus brunneus | reverse complement strand
GGGGGGGGGGGGGGGGGGGGGGAGTTCATACGTTGGCGCGCAACGGTCGCGCTTCGATCTGAGGCCGTAAATTAACCGTAGCGGCGCGATTCTCTCCACCATGACAAAATCTCCGTAAAATATTTTCCGGGGGATACCAATCGCCGATCGAACGGAGTTTGTTTGTTTGCTTGTCGTTTGTTTGTTCTTTTTTTTTGCGTTGAAGGGTATTTTACGAGTCGTGTTTTGAACTTGTTTGCGCGGCGTGGCTCGAGTAAATATCACGGAACGACGTGTCACTTTGAAGTTGCGTTCGCACGACATGGAGATATTATCAAACGTTCGACATCGATTTGACGGGGCATTAGCGTCCGAGCTGCAGCATTTTTCGCAACGTAGGTAGAAAGCGCCGTTGGTGTAGGGTGCGTTTCGAAGACACAACGGTATTGCAATCGTTGAGTAAGCGCAAACTTATCAGTGAACAATCTTTCGAACGAGTTTCTTACATATTTCGGGCAAATAGTATATTTAAAATGAATATATCCATTTAAAATATTCGATATTCCATGTATATATGTATATACTCCATAATGTGCAAATTATATCCTGTATGATATAAATATATATATATATATATATATATATATATATATATATATATATATTATATTTATAAATTTGATATACATTACAATATATAGTATGTCCAATTGATGTATATAAATCATTTTAAAATGTATATTGTTTTCCTCAGATTGTGACCGCCGAATTGGGTCCGTCATTTTAGTTTTTTAAAAAGGCCAGGGTTTAAACATAAGTACATGTATATAGCTATAAAATAAGCCCAAAAAGAAATTTTTAGGTTGCCCTAATTTTTGGACAGGGGGTGTTAGATTTGACAAAGAATGTTCCATACATATATATATATATATATATATATATATATATATATATATATATATATATATATATGTATCCAAAGAATATACAGAATAAATATACATAAATTATGTTAATTATATACATATGTATATACATAGATTTAATATACATTATATCGATAATATTTGCACATATATTTGATATACATTGTACATGTACAGTGCATCAGAGGTATATACACATATATACAATATCAAATATTCATAAATGTATATGCATGGAATGTATAAGGTATGTCTGAATGCTTTGTTAATTGTCACTATTGCCTAATATTTTTAAATAAAATTTAAAAATAGTAACGCAAGTACTCAGAGATGCATCTTCATATAACAAGAATTTTACCAACATATAAAAGTTATTTATTGCCGTAAAAACTGCGGCAATATTATGATATCTTGTTATGATAATATCTAGTTGTTATGAAAATTGTTACTTATTTTGCCAGAAAGTTAAAATGATTAATCCAGAATAATTGTGATAAACGTTTTAATTAAACTTATAGCTTAATATATAAATATTTCTTAAAACTACATATTTTTAATGTACGCGTACAAAATAAGCAGCAGTTTTCATAATAATAATATATTATTTCAATATTGCCGAAAATTTTCATTGATTGATATCATTTTTTACGCATTCATATTTTTTGTTATATATGCCATAGAATCTGCAAAATATAAATTAATGTGATGAGTCAGTTGTTGAAATAATAATATTATTAATATAATTTAATAATAATGAATCTATTGTGAATGAATATTTACTATTTTTAACACTAGAAAGACCAAGGTGGTCTATTGAGCATAAAAAACTGTTATATTTTTTGATATTTCATTTTTTTTTAAATTCCATGAGTTTTTCTGACATTTTATCGCCATTATTATGTATGGCTGAATAATTTGTAATGGCATTTGTCATCAAATTTAAAGTGTTTTCAAAAGTGATCAATGGTTCACCTTCTGTCTTCTTAGGTGTATACAATTTCCGCTCCTTTTAGTGTTAACACGGATGTATGGATTTCTGTAACAATCTATAATTGCGTTCACATTCTCGTATTATGTTAGCCATTTGCTACTGCAAATATGCAAAGTTGAAAATTCCAGCGATCACTGCATTATTACGTGTTGTGCTCACTGAGCGTTTTAGAAACCATCCAGGAAAATGGCGTCCGCTCACTTAACATGTTAAGGGGTAAAACTACTTTAGCGTCCGAAAAATTAAGCGTATTTTTGAAAATTTTTTATTGGCAAACAAAGAAATGAATTGAAAATCCGTTCAAAAGGTTTTATTGTACATATTTTAAAATGTATATTCAAATTTTTATGTTAATATATATTACAAAATGGCGACGCTAGAGCTGTCAACATGAGTGTATTTTGCTCCGGAGTTAGCAGCATAAGTGTCGTAAATGTTGATCTAGAACAAAAAGTCAAAAATTTCTGTCATTTATATGTCAATAGCTAGAGAAGTACATAGCGGATTTTTTTAAATATTTTGTTTTTATAGAAATAGCATGCATTTGAAGAAAAGTTTTATTTTGTACTCTAAAAATTTTGTCGAAAATTGTTTATAAAATACATAATTTTTAATATATCAAAAATCCTCAATATATATATGTACTTCTCTAGCAATCGGAATGTAGATGACGGAAAATTTTGATTTTTTGTTTTAGATCAATATTTGCGACACTTATGCTGCTAGTCCCGGAGTGAAACAAAGCTCTAAGGCTGCCATTTTATAATATATGTTAACATAAAAATTTGAATGTACATTTTAAAATATGTACAATAAAGACTTCTAAATGGATTTTCGATTCATTTCTTTGTTTGCCCACAAGAAATTCCCAAAAATACGCTTAATTTTTCAGACGCTAAAGTGGTTTTACCACTTAACACTAGATTTATGGAACCCGTCAATTTGATGGGTTTTGGATTTCACGACCAAAATTACAAAAACTATTATTATTATTATTTTTCTATTGGGAGTGTGAATAAGTTCTCGCCGTTTTTTGTGAAAATAAATCCTTTATTTAAAAAAAATAATAAAAAAACAAGTCAATTAAAGTATTGCCCATCGCTGGAGACTACTTTTTCCCATCTTTCTGGCAGCATTTGAATTCCACGTCGAAAAAACGACACTTCTTTTGCGGCTATCCACGAATCGATCCATTTTTTCGTTTCTTCATACGATGTGAAGTGCTACTCAGCCAGGCCGTTAGTCATCGATCGAAATAAATAGTAATCAGCAATGTCTGGAGAGTACGGCGGGTGGGGTAGGACTTCCCATTTCAGCGTTTCCAGGTATGTTTTGACCGGTGACGCGACATGCGGCCGAGCGTTATCATGCAGCAAAATCACCTTATCGTGTCTTTGCTCATATTGCGGCCGTTTTTCTTTCAATGCTCGGCTCAAACGCATCAATTGTCGTCGATAGAGATCTCCTGTGATGGTTTGGTTGGGTTGGAGCAGCTCGTAATACACTACCCCCAGCTGATCCCACCAAATGCAGAGCATGAGCTTGGAACCGTGGATATTCCGCTTTGGCGTTGATGCTACTGCTTCGCCGGGCTTAACCCACGATTTTTTACGCTTGGGATTACTGTAGTATATCCACTTTTCCTCACCAGTCACAATACGATGTAGGAAACCTTTCCTTTTTTATCGTTGAAGCAGCTGTTCACACGTGACAAGATGCCGTTCGACGTCTCTCGGCTTCAGTTCGTATGGCACCCAAGATCCTTCCTTTTGTATCATTCCTAATGCTGTCAGACGTTTCGAAACTGTTGTTCGATCAACTCCTAATGATTTTGCAACATCGGATTGCGTCTGACATGGATCTTCAGCAAGTAATGTTTCCAATTCTTCGTCTTGAAACTTTTTTGGTGCACCACTGCGTTCTCTATCTTGAACATCAAAATCACCATTTTTAAATCGGTTAAACCAATCTCTGCATGTTCTTTCCGACAGAGCATGATCACCATAGGTTTCTACAAGAATTCTGTGTGCTTCAGCTGCAGATTTCTTCTGAATAAAGTAGTGCAGTAAAATTCCCAGCAGAAACGGTTTATTTGGCATGTTTTAATTTGACATGTTTTACGCTACGAAAAGAAAATATTCTTTATAGGTTAATGGAAAGACACGCACTGATTTTAAACATAGGTTATAGAACTTCAATATAGATGCGTCATCATCTTGAATTATACACACAAAATTTTTATACCGCCATCTGATGGTGAAACGGCGAGAACTTATTCACACTCCCAATAGCAATTTTTATTGACTTTTATTAATGGAATGATATGAATATATATCAAAATTATTTATTTACTCCTCAGACTTCTAATTTTGAAATTCTCTATGTCGTATACCTATTTCTCCGGATATCCGTCAAATTGACCGTCAAATTGTCCCGTAAATCTAGTGTTAACCACTTCGCTGGCAGAAAAAATCAGCATCAACCGACCCAAAAATGGCAAGATCTAAATGCTGTTTGATTTGCATTTCAAGTCGCTGAATACAAATTTGAGATTAAAACTTGAAAGTTCAAATTAATATAACCTCCGTACCGAGTTCCATCCAAATCAAGTCACTTTTTGCATTTTGGTCCGCCATATTGAATCTGTCATCTTGAATTTCGAAATTTTAAGCTAAGATTCAAAATTAGTGACCCTAAAAACTCTCGAGTACCGAGTTTCATCCAAATTAAGTCATTTTTTTATTTGGTTCGCCCTATTGGATCCGCCATCTTGAATTTGACAAAACTAATCTCAGATTCAAAAACAGCGGCTCCAAAAACTCCCAAATACCAGATACCAATACTTGAATATGATTTCATCATAATCAAGGCACTTTTCGCATTTTGATCCGTCATATTGAATCCGGTATTTAAAATTGTCAAATTTAGAGTTCAGATTCGAAATCAGCGACCACAAAAACCTCTAGGTATTGAGTTTCATGAAAATCTTGCTAATGGAAAAAAAATAAAATGGTGTGCGCATTAGTGTGTCGATGCCATTTTTAGTACATCCTTTATTTGACGCAAAAGTGCGTCAATGTCAGCGAAGTATTTAAGAACGTCCTCACTGATCATGTATGTTCAGAAAACAGTTGTACAACCGTTGTGTCCTCTGAATGCATCCATAATATCATCTGCATGATCGCGTTGGTTTTTCTTCCGACCATAGAGGATAAATTCGTAAAGACCAGAGTGAGGTGAGGTGAGGTGAAGTTAGGTGAGACGAGGTTATAGACCAGCGTGCGCGTGTCGATAAAAAATGACTTCCAAATCGGTATAAAAGGAGCACGTCCGGCGGGGTGAGATCCAATGAGCAAAAGGAAATTAAAATCCGACCTAGCCTAATCTCTCGGGGTGCAGCTCGACGAGATCAATAGAGATTCCGTGATTTCTGACAGTAACTCAAACGTTATAACCTGGTAACGCCCGCTCGGCGGCCGTATAGATGCGAGAAGGCCTGTTTGCGAACTATGAAAACGAATAGCGCGTAAAAGTAATCGCCGTTTATCGAAGCATTTCTGACACACTGGGCTAGTAGTACGTACATCTACCAGCTGATGCATGTAATATTTTGCCCGCGATGCAGCGGCTAGAATATAGCGGCAGCATAACGGCCGAGGATCGATATCTAACAGCTTTTTCCTACGGTTGGGGTATTAGAGTCTAAATGCGCGCCGTGGACGAGCTTAGACTCGAGGCTTGCAAAATAAGACGTCGGTGTGAAAATAATTAGCGATTAGTGCGAACGACGGGATCGCTGTCGGCATACAACTCGAATGTTTTTATATTTGGATATCTGGGATAAAAAAAATTCTTTTAATGGGATCATACGTTTGTTGCAACTAGGAGTTTGTCAATACAAACTCCGTGTTTTTATACCAGTGTTCTCACAAATTGGCGGATACCACACTGGGAGAAAAACTATTTGAAATATACAGAGTGTCCGAAAATTCGTTACAATGCCGCGGTGTACAGATAGATTGTATCAAACTGAATACAAACGTTCTCTACCATTTTGCGAACGACCATGTTTGAATTATTAATTAAAAAGATTGTTGAGTGATCGTGCTGTGCGGTGTATGCGTTATGCCGTCGTGTATTTGTAAATTTGGCCGAACTGAACAAAAGAAGCTCTCTATCATTTTGCAAACAACACGTAGATGTTTTAGTTAATTATTAAAAAAGATTGGCAGACGATCGTATGCGATCCTTCATTAGACTTCTTTAGTTAATAACTAAGAAATCTGCATTTGCAAAATGTCAAAGGATTTTCTTGTTCAATTTGATTTAATCCAATACTCGGAAAACAATCTATTGCGATGTTATAATCTTAAATCTAATATGCCATACGTCGGTTATACAATAATTAATCCAAGTTTAACGTGTTAAAAATTATTTCGATCCGATTCTTCGAGTATTTGAAAAGCTTCTCAAGTATGATGAGATTCACACTACTGAGGCTGAACACCACGAGGGTCAATTGCGTGGCTCGCCGAATGAGCGGGAATGGCAAGAAGGGATAGTTACCTACAAGTATAGGTGTAGTAAAAAATAGCCACGAAAGTTCAAGTATTATAATTCCGAGCACTGATTTAGTCCACAAACACACGATATCAGACATCATTGCTCATGTAGTGCATAACGCGTAAATATTCTCATCAATCTTTTTAAATTAAAAATTAAAAATTTTTATGGTTGTCTGCAATATGATAGAGAGAACTTTTGTGTTTAGTTTGATCTAATCTAACTAATCTACCTAATCTAAGTACCTTACAGCTCCGTAGCGAATTGTACTCTATATTTATCCGCGATTTGATTGCTTTGATAACTTAGATATTTATATTAAAGAACATATTTTTATACTGGTAACACATTTTTTTTAGATGAGAAAATATATATTCTCTTGAAACTGTAGCTTTTAATGAAATTGTTTATTCTGTTAAAAAATTTTTTAGTTTAGTAAATATATTTTACTTGTTGAATAAATATTTTATACTTTTTGGGTATTTTTTCTGGTTACACGAGTACTTAGAATAAAAAGTTATTTTTAAATAAAAATGTGTTTCTCTATTTGTATAAATATATTCTTCTTGTCAATCTGCGTACATATGTATTAACGTAAAGTTAATAAAAAATATATACTCTGTTAAGTATTTAATATTAATATATTTGCGTAGATATGTTAACACAAGAATGTTTGATGGAGGCATTTTGATTCCTTTAAGGCTTTCTTTTTACCGCTATCTCTGTTTCTTGTAGTTTAGGAAAAAAAACCTCGTCATTTTTAATTATTTTTAATGTAGAACAGGTTGAAAAAGTAATGGAAAAGATCGATGATATTTTGTTATAAATTATTATATGATTTATCTTAAATGCCCAAGAGAGAAAGAATTCTTTTGAATTTTTATTTAATTGTAAAGATAGTGTACAAGTTATTATTCGAGATTATAATTTTTTACACTCCTGATAAAGTTTATATTTTATTCTGTGTTCCCTCATCAATTTTTCTACGTTAATTATAGACAAACAAATAATAATTAGTGCATTTTACTATAGGAAATTACAAGTTTAGAAAAATTATAAAAATTATTGTAATTAGTTTGCAAATTCTGCATTAGTTTGCAAATTACAAAATATTATATAAAAAAATATTATAATATATTTTGTATTATATAGCGAAGTTGTTTTGCATTTTGTTAAAATATTGCTTACAATATTTTACAAAAATATCGCAGGAATATTTTACAAAATATAAAAATTATAAATAAAAATTATAAATAAAAATTATATATTGTTCACAATATTTTGCAAATGTTCCTAGCACGTTCAGAAGCCATTATTCATATTAGTAATGAGAGACAGAGGGTCTTAAAATATTGACTTAAAATAACTTAAAATATTGAGTTAAAATGACTTTCAAGCATCCGAAGATTTTCGTTTCATCTGTGAAATAATTCATCTTTATTCTGGTTTAACATATCCTGATATAGAATAAACTTGGGTATGATGGCCATAGGCTGTAATTTCTCTAATAATTGCAAAACATTGCGCTTGCGTAATCAGTCACAAATCAATATTTATCGCAATGTATGTGCGTACATTTTTCGAAATAGCAAGATTATAAATATTATACTATATTTTTATTTTCTACCTATAAAATTTCTCATGTATCCACTAAAACTTACTGTAACATCGAATAAATTACAGTTAAGCTATCGCAATTAACGTTAGATACATAAAGTAGGTATGCAAATTGTTATATAACATGCATTTTTATTTTCGTTTTCACTATTTGTTTATAAGTACTATTACTCTCTACTATTACTATTTCTCTACTATTACTATTATCGTCTTTCACTCATTTTGGGTAAGATGGCCCACTATTATTCTAACATTTATAAAGCAAAAGTCGTTATATTTCAAAAGTTACTTTCAGTAATTAAATTTTATGTGCAACATATTTTGATAAAAACTTGGATTTAAAATTTAAAGTTTTGTAATAAAGGTTTCTATTTTATATGTGCATCATATTTTTCACAAATAATATGTATTAATTATCCTATACTAAAATGAATATGTCAAATTATATTTTTTCATTATTTTATAAAATAATAGGTACAGAATCTTGAACATAAAATATGTATAGGTCATTTATTCCTTATGGCCATCTTATCTTAAACATTTAGGTAAGATGGCCAATGCTTATGTACTGATATTTTTGTAATAAATAATTTCACTGAAGTATTTTCCTTTTAACTCTGATGGTATTATGTACTGTAGGCTTCAGTGAAATAATGTGCCAAACGCTATTAAGAAATAACAATAAGAAATATTTGCTGTTAACTTTTTTGCATTTTAAAAAATGGCTATCTTATCCGAGTTTATCCTAGAAACTAAATATTTTATGAAGTGTCTACTTTTTGTTGATTTCACCCCAATACTTTTACGTATAAAGTGACTCAAGGAATAAAAGAGAAGAAATAATACTAAGAATAAATAGCCGAGTGCTCGAGATAGCCGGCTATCTCCGGAATCGACGCCGCTGTTTACGATACACCGATTCGCTTGCATTCTGTCTACGCGACATGATAAATTACAACAACCGCGGCGAATCAGCAGCGAAACGGCCAACGGACACGCACGCGTGAGTTGTACGATTTGTTGTACCTGCGAATTATCGCGCAAGAATGTCGCGATAAAGACGTGCGTGTTGTTCAGATTCCGCGAGCGGAGCTTTCCGCGATAGAGCTAACAAATGGCGCGCGCCGTTCTTAAACTACATTATCGCGTCGTGCAGGCTTAATCGGTGAAGCCCGGTCGTTATTCATCGTTACGTCTACTCGCGAAACGATGTGTCGCGAAACTACAATGTGTCTTAAACACAACGTTCGCATTTGAACCGCGCGGAATTAGTGAAATCGCGCGGACGCGCGCGTAAAATTCGCGAGGCCGTGTCCATTTAATGGCAGATCGTGATATTACACCGTCGGTCCATTGATACCGGAAATAATTGGCGGAAGCGAAATGTCGCCCGATAAAATGCGCATCGCGCGCGCCGCGACGCGCCTGCACACGCGGGATTGCATGCGCATTGTTCCGAAGATGAGAATACGCGGGCGGGGGGGAGAGGGAGGGGAGATAGTGGGGCAGGTTTGACGTAATGTGTGCGAACGTTGAACAGCGTATGTCACTCGTAAACAAGAACGCTTTCGATGTTTGCACGGTGCTTTTTTCTCATATATAACGGATATTTTTGTCACTCGTGTCTGATGATGCACGTGCGAGAGAGAGAGAAAGAGAGAGAGAAAGAACATCCTCGTGCTGAGACAGTCACGCGACAGAGCTGTTAACAACCCGTTAATTTCTCGTCTCGTAATTTCGTCTGTAGTTAAAAATCTGGCTAATAGTGTCGCGAGAATTTTGCCGTGAAAATCAGTACAGAATTTTATAACCGACGAACTTTGTATTGTAACAAATTTTGCACTCGACATTCTGCTTTAACTGATTGTTCCTCCGTTTTAAATGCGCTATTTATATCTCGGAAAATGTATGAAGTTTATTATGAGAAAATTTACCATATTCTTCAGACAAGATAAATTCTATCGACAGTCTGTTTCTATACTACTAGAAAATATGGTAAACTTAAAAAAACATTTATTTGAGATAGTTACATTATTTTGATTTGTGAGATGTTTCTTTGAAATAAAAAAAGCCATAATTTCATGTAAGATCTTTTTTTTAACGAGGGTATGTCGTTGTTATAGAAGTTCAACTTATTAATTGTTTAAACTTAGGCGCCATAGCGAGAAAAATTTGTTCACAAAAATTCGTTCAAATTCAGACAAAAAAGATATTAATCCAGATAAATTTCTATTTTTTTATAATTATCGCGATTTTATAACGTACAATAAAGTATATTTTTTGTTACACAGTAAAAAATTGATACACAGTAAAAAATTGACTAAACAACCTTCAGTTGACAGCTGTCGGAAGTAATAACATTGATATTTTTATATTATATTTTACATAACATTAATTGTTTGAAGTAAATGTTTATAATTTTTCCTTATTTCTTTCATATTTTTATCTTCTTATTCTATGTGATGAATATGAGTGTCACATGAACCATAAGGGACGCAACTTTTACAAGTCGACTGATAAAATTCCTAGATAGACTCATGATTATTACGATATGATAATAGAAACGTCGATATAATAGAAGCTATATATATATATATATATATATATATATATATATATATATATATATATGTATATGTATATGTGTGTATATTTTTATAATATTTATGTGACAACAAATTTATACTAAAAGTAATATTCACATTTTCACAATAATATTCTTCATTTTCTTGACATGTTGTTTGTAGAAAATGTTTATAATTTTTTTTAATACTTACAAATTGATTAATAAAGTTGCTGCCAAACTTATGTATACCGATTTAATTGAATTTATCATGTTATTGTAGTTGTGAGACACTTTCCGTTATTGACGGTATTTTCCTGCATTACTAAAACATGATAAAACTGAAAGAAATTTATATAAAAAAATCTGTATAATATTTACGCTGTATGTGAGAAAACATAAAAACACTTTTTGATTATAGAAATATCAAATTTGAAAAAGAGAGATCTTCTCTCTTCAAAAAAGTTATATAATTGCGCATAACAGATTTCCTTAGAATTCTAAACATGGATAAAATTTGCCCAGACCAATCTTTTAAACGTTACTGTTCTTAAGAACACATGTTTTGCATTATATCTTTTTTCAACTTTATTCAGTCGCAGAAACATTAATAGATTCATATTTTTGGATGTTTTCTGCACCATTTGAAAGAAAAGGATTGAATTTCGGTCATTTTTACGAAAGTTGTAAGCAAATAAAAATACGCCGGGTACAATTTATTCATGTTTAGGGTTTACGTAACTTTTGATTGATGTTAAAATTTTCAGGTTAAATTAATTAAACCATACTAAATATCGCGACTTTTATTAATTAAGTAACGCGATACGACATTTAAACTTTCCTATTTATTAATTACGAGCGAACAATGATTCCATGTGTCATTCATGTGTTGTTTCACTCACGTTGAAATCCGTTGAAATTACGCTAGTATGATAAAATAATGGTGTATCAAGAATCAAACAAGCGCGCACGGGCAGCTTCTACTGAAAGCTCACGAACGTAAACATGCTGTTTGAACTTTGCGATTGCGTGTAGCGTATCTGGAAACCGGGACGTAATTCGAGAAAAACACGTTTATGTTTGAACTAAATATGGATTACAACTTGGCATGTAGGACAGTAGGACGTGACTTGCACGCACTCGTTTCTAGGAAAATCTATTTCAACAATAAATTATTACCTTCGCGCTTTCTACGCGCGCTAGGCACGTCCGTTGGTTGTCTGTTAATTCGTTGTCTATTAAACTATGACAGTCCACAGCGACGGCGAACAGTACATGGAGAGAATTTATGATAAAAGTTACTATATAGTTTTGTAATAAAAAAATAGATCGCCATTTTGCAATATTATCGTTTCAGTTTATATATGCTACTTATATTTCAGGAACTCTGAAATGTGTTATTAAAAAATTTGTTATTTTTAGCGAAATCTATGTTCCTTAGTAGTATAGACTTTAAAGCCTGATTTACAATGTGCTCCGTGTTTCTTGTTCTCCATTCTTTCTAGCTTAAAGCTTAAATCAGAAAGAGATAAAGAGAAAGAAACATGAAGTAAAGAGCATATTCTAAATTGGATTTAGGTTCGTTTACAGCAGCAATAAATTTGCTAATAACAGTGTGTTTTTAGTAATGTTACTGACAAATTGTAAAAAAATGATTTAAAATTGCTAAAGACAATTGTTATCAACAAGTTGTCAAAGCAAATTAATTACATTTTGCTATTAACTTTGTTACTTTGGAATAAAAATGTTAATATTTGTTTTCAACATTTGGCGGAAAAAAATGTTATTGATAAAAATTATTTATTTTAGTAACATACTGATAGCTGACTTCTAATATTGCCAATAATCTATGTCAATAATATTATTTTTGCAACACATATTGCGGTCTATACTGAGAGGAGAAGTATTTCAGAAATACAAATACATATTTATTCGGTGGATATTAAAAATGTTTACTTCTATATTAATATAAGATATTTTTCACAAATAATAAAATATTTTCTTATGATTTTAACTTTTCATGAAAGCAATAGTTTATTTTACTTAAATAGAAGAATTTAGATTTAAACAAAAATATTACTAATACCTACCAAATAAATATTTTTGTTTGTTAAATATTTGTTCAGATCAAAGGATGTTGCAAGCGAATGTTATTAGCAATATCATTTGTTACTAATAACATTACTGTTAACAATTTTTATGGTAAATTTTATGATGAAGTTTATGATGAGTTTTCTTAATTTTGTCGTTGCAATTTGCGTATTTCACACATTTTTAAGAAAATATTTTGTTGAAGAAATGCGATAAATTGTTTTCTCGAGGACATAGTTTTGACAAATTTTCAAATGATTAACTTTTTGCTATTTACATCGTTATCGTTATTTTTTCGCTGTAAACCGGCCTTTACTGATGTTTCATTGCCATACTACCGGAAACATATATTAAAACTGAAAAGAATTTATATAAAAAAAAAAACTAATATTCTCTCCGTGCATCGATTACAAGACGTTATTTTCACCGAAACTTCTCTACGTGGGAAACGAAACGAGATATTTTTTTACGGAAGGAAAAGTGGCGCGCACTGTGTGTATGCGTATGTAAAATTTAAGAGCTAAGCTATGCTCGTCTCGCGTTACATTTTTTTAAGTGCAAAGAGATGCTCGCGCAATGCGCGCAAGTGGCCGTTAAATTCGCGCACGACGTTCATAACGTCACGTATTCGCACCGTCTGACTATCTCCTCTCCTCCCCCAGTCGATCATGTCACCGGTTTTATGCGACCATAAAAATTCAACGAATCGTCGTTGAGAGGGGGAGTGAAATTTCGCGAAAATCGCGCGATCTCGGTCTCACAATTTTACGGTCGCGCGACCTCACGTATATATCGTCGCACATACGTGTCAGATTTTGCGATGCAAACATGATACGGCCGATCATCGGCCGATTATCGGTGGTCATTTCAGCCGGATCATTTTACGATTATGTTAATTACTAAGCGCCGGTTTTCTATATAAATCAGCGAGCCGTTAATTGACGCCGCTCACATACGGTGTATAAAAAATATCGATAATCCGATCCCGGCTTCGTTCAGCACGCGTAAACATGCACGTGAAATAATGACACACATGCACGCACGCACGCACGCAGGCAGGCACGCGTGCACACGCAGACACATGCGCTTGAGCGCGCGCAAATAGTGTATGCATTAGCCATCCGGGTTTTGCAATCTTCCAAAATACGATACATCCGCATTGTCATGATTTGTCCGTTCGATTATTCCATTTGAATCGCAGATACGGGCGTTCCACTCAATAGCTCGTGAGAGCGGGGTAGATTACACGGTGGGAGCTACAAGTACTCCCAGGTACTCCATATATCGTCCCAAGATGCGTGTATGCATATGGAACGCTACAGAGCGAAATGTGAAATCTCCTTATGCTAAGCAACAGCCGTGGCTAAAACTAACATGTCTGAAACACACGCACGGTACTGTCGTGTATAGCGTCGCGATTTAAACCGATGATAAGGATCTATTATCTCACGTATATTATCGCGTTTACCATCTGGATGCGCGCGGCATATATTAGGACCTTAACTTAGTTTCCGCCCAAAAAATACTGAGAAAAAGCATTTATTGTAAAAAATTTATTTAAATTATTTCAATGAAAGTATTTTCCATCACTTTCTACAACTTTTTGCCATCTTTCTGGCAACTGGGCGATACCATCTCGATAAAACGATGTTTGTTTCGAAGCAATCCATTCGTCCACCCATTCTCGC
>NW_022639488.1:1540923-1548041 GCF_010583005.1 Odontomachus brunneus | reverse complement strand
TTTTTTCAAATCAAAATAGTGCAAAAGCACATGTCGAAAAAACACTTTATCGCGTTCCATTTTTCACAAAGCAAAAGAAATTGTTGTTTAGGAAAATAATTGTGTATGCTGACTGAATGTTATCGAGAAATGTCGAAATTAATCACAAACTACCTGTTTCGTTAGTAATGACTACTAGAACTGTTTGCATTGCCATCTAACATTTGCGGGCGGAAACTAAGTTAAGGTCCTAATAAATGCGATGGCGCTCGTGCCCGCGCGTGAATAACACGGGATTGTTATTAACCTAGCCACACACATAGAGCGCGTGTTTCGATACGACCGCGGCAAATTGCGTCCCTACTCTCACCCGCGTGACTTTTTTGTGAAGTATTCTTCCGTCTCGTTTCCGCACGTTTGGTGCTTCGCACGAGATACAGCTGTGATCTCTTGTATTTTTCGCGGGTACGGTATGTGTACGCACATCGAGATTCGCACGGTATATACACGGTGGACGTCTGACGATTGCATATAAAACTCTCGCGCGCATTGGGTTAGGCTGAACGAAAAGTTCCTCTGTCATTTTGCGAAGGACGTAAAATTTTGATTATTACGTAAATTTTGATTTATTAATTCCAGAAGATTGACGAATGAAATACGATGCTGGGTATGACGGGTGTACGACTTGCGTTGTGCGCTTATAAATCAGGTTAAATTGAACAAAAATGTCCTCTACTATTTTCCAAATAACCACGTAGGTTTCTAATTTAATTAAAGAAGATTAATTAAACAAGATTGGCGGACGATCGTGCGTAATTATTTGTGCGCCAATTTTCTTTAATTAATAATACAAATATCTACGTGATTACATTTGCAAAATGGTAGAGAACTTTTCTTGTTCAGCTTGACCTAATATACAGGCACATAATGCAAATCGTATTCACTGTTACATTTTGCACTGCATACCATACACACGAATTCGCCAAACTTTTTTAATTATTCACTTTAAATTTTATATGTTTATTTGCAAAGCAATGGAGAAGTTTTTTGTTCATTTTGACCTAACATACATGTGCATGAGAATTTTATACCATCCTGTACACACACGCGCGCTGAGAGAGAGAGAGAGAGAGAGAGGGAGGGAAATAGTGAATAAGGGAGAAGGAGAGATTCATTTTTGGTTTTTCATTTGTTCTTTTAACAAAATTTCAGTTACGTATGTATAAAATATGTTGCTTTAACATACACTCAAATTGCTCAAGTCTTTCACTATGCCTTATTTCTATTAGGAGGGGGGAGGGTAAGACGTTATACCTTTTCAATCTTTCATAAAACAATACTTTGTTATACACTGTTTGTCTGATGAAATTGTATTGTAATATTACCAGTCTGCCGCGATGTGTTCCACTTACATTACCCACTACCTCTATCCTATATTTTAACTTATTTTTAACTCTTATATTTTAACTCTTATTTAGTAGCAAACCCTTTATTATGTTAAAAATTAATATACGTATATTATAGCACAGCCTGTTTTACGGGCGTTAACTGCAGCGTTTGTAGCATGTATTCTACCTTAGTATGTCTTTGGCGTTATAATATGACCATTCTGGCTCAGTTCTGCGCTACTTGCAGCTTATTCAACTGTGTTCTATACTAATCAACAAAGTCGTACAGTATTCGAGGCGCTTTGATCAATTTATACATGACACGTTTAGTATATGCTGATATATTACTACCTATTCTGTTTAAGAAACTCGTTCTCTGTCTTATTTTTTAAGTATATAATGATCTTCCAATTTTAATTTACTATCAATAAAATCTTACCTAGATACTTTTTTTTTACTTGTTCTATTGGCATTCCATCTATACATTTCAGTATAATGTTACTTCTCAGTTTTTTTCTTATACTTAAAAATATCATATACGAGGATACGGTGAAAAGTTCCGGGCCTAAATAAGAAAACAAAAATTTTTTTTATTGATTTTCATTTATTTCTCAGTATAATCTCTATTTAGCGTGATAGACTTTTCCCAACGATGTTCTAAAGCGGTTATGCCAGACTGATCAGTCGATTTGTCAAAATAGCCATTTACAGTCCTCAAAATAGCCATTTATAGCGTCGCTGACTTCATTGTCGTTCGGAAATCTTTTTCCACCGAGCTATTTTTTGAGATTGGAAAAGAGATAGAAGTCTCTTGGAGCTAAATCTGGCGAGTATGGTGGGTGGGCAAGCAATTCGAACTTTAATTCATTGATTTTACCTTAATCACGGCACGAATTTCTACTTTTTCCATTTATACAAACAATGTTTGAGGCGAGCTTTACTTTGGCGAGCTGTCAAACCAACACTAAACAATTTATTGACTTGAACCTTCGAATATAAGTATATGAAGAATGAAATCATGCAACACTATTAAAATATTGAACATAATAGAGCTACTTATATATGAAGCCCGGAACTTTTCATCTTACCCTCGTATTGCTTTACTTGCATTTAAATTTAATTTATTCGCCCGTTTTTCTATTACAACAAACACCATATTTAATTTATTTTCTAATTCCTCACAAATTCCTCTGATTATAGATATATTATCGTGTTATCTGCAAATATTTTTATACATCTTTCGAGTGGATTATATCATATATTTATGTATGTGATGAACACAAAATAAAGACCCCAAGATTGATTCCTGCATCTACCTCGTGCAAAGAGAGAGGGAGGAGGGAGAAGAGAGAGAGGGAGTCCAAGCTTTCTCGCGCTGAGTCACACTGGTGTCAGAACCAAACACGTATGAAGGATCTATGAAACCATCATGGAATAATAGCAAGCTCTCGGGAGCCGAAGGAGCGATATATGGCAGCATGCGATGCTAAGAAAGGTGGAATTGCGCATCAACAATTGTATGCGTTCGACATCGATTCGGACGGTGGCGTGGCGGAAATTTTTTTAACGCCAAGTAAACATGTTAACATAATGATCTTAACTTTCCTTGACTCACGTATTGATATCTCAGACGGCAAGACACAAAATAGACGCTTTTCGGAAATCACAAATTATCGTGTTCGACCCTTATAGAAATATCATACTAAGAATCATTGATAATTACTTATTATCCAGTATTTTTAATACTGAAAATAAGTAATTATCAATGATTCTTAGTATGATATTTCTATAAGGGGAGTTAGTAATGATATAGAAAACAGGCGTCATCTCCGATGTGCTTGACTTTGTCATGTGTCATAGAGATCACCTTTCTGAGTGATCTTCTGAAGATTTTAGCCGTCGCTCATTGTTTATTGAAAAGTTATGAACAAAAGAAGTTACATAAAATGAGTGTAATTTTTGGACACCGTATATACAAAAACATCAAATTTGTAGGCTAGGAAGATGTCTACCACTGCCCTAAGTAACATTCAAAAGGTTTTAACTGGCGCTCATTGTTTGTTAAAAAGTTATTCACAAAAAGATATATTAATATCAACATAGAGTATATTAAGTGTAGTATGTAAATGTATGTGTCTATCTCTAGAATTTCTCACAAAAGAACACGGCTAGAGACAGGCACCTGTTTCATTTTTATTATTTTCTATTTATAAAACTTTAAATATAATAGGAACACACGCACACATCGCCCGGGCAGGCCGGCGAGCGCGCTTGCTGGCGAGCAATGTGTGTGTATGTGTGTAGTAGGCACTTTCCTGGCGTACAAATTCGATGTTTTTGTATATATGTTGTCCAAAAATTACATTCATTTAATGCAACTTCTTTTGTTAATAACTTTTTAACGAACAACGAGCGACGGCTAAAACCTTTTGATTTACTTAGGGCTTAACAATATGCTTATGTCCTTAACAATATATGTCAAGATTAGGCTGATCGGAAGTGGCTGTTTTCTATACCTTTACCTCAAATTGACACATATAAGAGGATAGAAGGAAATTATAAAATAAAAAAGGAGAAAAAGATAATAGGACAGGTACACTCGAACGCATGTTATACTATTCATTAGATCGATGCTCACTAAAAATTTCTAAAAACAGCCGTCTCTAACTACGCGTTTTTTATGACTGTTGATTAATCTAACAAGTTTATCTACAGCCAATGTGACATTTTGACAATTTGACGTTTCGTATATATATGTGTAAAAAGAGGTTATCTGCTTCCAAGTGACAGTTAATCAATAGAGGAAGAGTGGAAGTTTTAAGAAAGAGAGAGGTAAGTAAGAAATTATACAATTAATTTTATAAAGGTACATAATTGTGATTAGTTATGATCAGAACTGATTTTGATCCGTAGTTAAATTTTTGTGCGTCAGTAAGGGTTATCCGCTTACGTGTAACTCCATAGGCAGACAATTTGACGAATTTCCGGATTCAAATCAGTTTATATAATTCATTGCAATTATTTACCTTTACAAAATTAATTATATAAGCTCTTATTTCTTTCTGAAAATTTTTACTCTTCCGATTACGCATCATATGGAAGTAGATAACTTTTATTTACAGACGTATATATGAAACGTCAAACTATGAAAATGTCACATTGGCTTGGACACATTTCCGCTTGTTAGATTAATCAACAGTCATGAGAAACGTGTAGTTGGAGAGGGATGTGACTGTTTAGAAATTTTTAGTGAGTATCGATGTAGTGAATGGTATAGCATCCATCCCTTCGAGATACGTAAACTGAATGCGAGTGAATGATTGCATGCGGTGAATAATAAATTTATAGTACATTAATTAATTTATAAGGAGAAAAAATAAATTAGTAAAACAGAAACTTAAATTAGATACTAAAATTGAAACTAATTTAAATGTAAAAACAAACTTGAGATCAAATGTAAGATAAAATGAAAATAAAAACATATTTCGATATAAATAGAAGTTTTACGGTAACGCGGATGTAATAGAATGCTTAAATTTAAAATTATTGAATTGAAAAAAAGAGTCACACATATACACATGACTATGCTAGTCGTGATAAGCAACTGTTAAAATATTTCTGTTAATAACTGTTGAGTTAATAAATGTTCTGTTAATAACTGTTGAGTATTTAGAAATCGATTTCACAGAGACATAGAGTCTTTGTGTGTATTAGAAAATCACGTGAGTAAACGAAGGTTAATGTGGAATGTATATATAAAAAGTTATATTTTTCAAGAACACATATAATGTTAGGATATGCAGGTGTACGTAAATTGGGCGGCAAAATTGTTATTTGATTTGTTGCATTCATTATATATAGTGATTCATATAGTACTCAAATTTATTATATAGAATAACGAAATAAAAATACGAAAAAAATAATCAAAATTTTCTCCAAACAATACGTCATGGAAAATGTAATAAGAAAATCTGAGTATAATTTTTCGTAAATTTATTATTGTATAAAACAGTTTACGTTATTGTATAGCGCAAATTTAATAATTAAGTTGATATATAAATGCTTTATAAATGTAATTAAAAAAGTTGTAGAATTTCTATCCCTGATTGTTTCACATATGACAATTATGAAAGTCTTTTATAGGTGTATCACTTATCGGATGTTCTGAAATGATATAATTTCATAAGTGTATGTGTTAAGGAGATGCCAGAGCGAACTTGATAAGCGTCGATAGCGTAGAGTGATCATTAAAAAATAGAAAATGTTATCATCATTTACCGACGATATTGAATTTATGTACACATAGATATTTATGGAATAAAGACGATCGTCAAATAGGCGCTAACATGATACCGCTATCATCTTTTCATAAATATTATACAAGTGTGTGTGCTACGTTGTCATTTCAATTTTCTAACACACAGATGTTACGTAAATATGAATGTCACGTTGCCAATATTCACATTCTCTCCAAAACAGACTCTTGCTACTTTTCTGATAAATTCTTCAAACTGTTTGTACACTGGGTGCATTAAAGAAAGAGTTTTTAGAGAAGAATATTGTAAGCGCAAGCGTAGTTTGCGAATAATTTTTTGAAAAATATGTTACCTATTATTTGAGTTCTCAATATAATAGCAATATATAGCAACGGTAATTTGAGATATCATTTTCATTTCGCACTGACCAATGTCACACTTTATTTTCGCACGCAATTTTATCATATAAATTGGAGCAGTCAGTACGTTGTAATTTTTGAAAAATGAAATCAGTGTCATGATAGCAATAATTCTACATTGTTTTAATCCTTGAGGCAGAAATGCCTTATTTCATTTATGCATGTACTTTTATTATACAAAAGCATTTCTAATTTGGTTAAGTCAACACAAAGTAAAATTTGTTGGGAAATGTCGTTGATGTGATACCGAATATCTTTGCAAAACTATTGTCTCGTACTGATTCGACAAAATTAAAAATCTTTTTGTATGGTGAAATACGTGCGAAAATGAAGGACACATCAATATGAGATGAAAACGATAAGGAACAATTACTAACACGAATCCTTTTGCACAGTTTACTTCTTTCTACCTCCGTCGAATGAAAATTCTTTTGCATGGTGAAAGTACGTGCGAAAATGAAGCGGAGCATCTTACAATATGAGACGAAAACAATAAAGAACAGTTACTATCACGACATCGAATCTTTCTGCAAAGTTTACTTATTTCTACTTCCGTCGAATGAAAACCTTTTTGCATGGTGAAAGTACGTGCGACAATGAAGCGGAGCATTCCACAATATAAGACGAAAACGATAAGGAACAGTTACCATCACGACATCAAATCTTTTTGCAATGTTTACTTCTTTCTACCTGCGTCGAATTAAAAACATTTTTGCATGGTGAAAGTATGTGCGAAAATGAAGCGGAGTATCTCTCAATACGAAAACGATAAGAAATAGTTATCACGACATCGAATCTTTTTGCAAAGACTATATTTTCTACTTCCGTCGAATGAAAAACCCTTTTGCATGATAAAAGTACGTGCGAAAATGAAGCATCTTACGTGATCCGGGAGACGATGCAGAGCGAAATAGTTAAACTTCATCATTTTCGAAAATACATCTTTGCGAATGCAAAAATTACTTAAAAAAACTGTTTAATTTATCTATTTTATATTATTAGTTTAATATATATCTATAACTATTAGTATATATATATATATATATATATATATATATATATATATATATATATAT
>NW_022639488.1:1536626-1540838 GCF_010583005.1 Odontomachus brunneus | reverse complement strand
TATATATATATATATATATATATATATATATATATATATATATATTAGTAATATTAATTTATAATTTAGTAATATATATTTATAACTATTAGTTTAATTTATATCTAAGATATTATCCCAGAATGTACTCTAGATGCTAACATTATATGATCTAAATAACCTGCAGTAAATAACATGATCGACTTTCGACCAATGCGCAGGATAGATATCATTGTGCATGCGCGAGAATCTGAATATACTGCTACGATGGATCTAATGTTATGAGCGCGACTGGGAAATTATTTTCAAGATTCTAGGCGTGTTATTGAGGGAATAAAGTGATATTAAGGTACATTGTCATCCAAGAGACAATGCAGAGCGAAATACGCACATTTCACGTCATTTTCGAAAATGCATCTTTGTAAAATTATCCCAGGCTTAACTAACTCGGCTTAATAATTTTGCGGAAACACAAAACACTTTAGTTGAATCTCAGCTTAATAATTTAGCGGATTCTTAAAACACATCGGTTCGAATCTCGGCTTAATAGTTTAACGGAATCTCAAAACATTCGGATCCGAATCTCGGCTTAACAATTTAGCGAGAAATCGAAACATTTCGGTTCGAGTCTCGACTTAATAATTTAATTTATTGTCTTTAATTTGTCGAAATTTATTTTATAGTCTTGTCAATAACAAACGCATATGCATAAGAAAATATCTCCGAAGAGATAGTATATCGTATATAATACGACATAACAAGTTATAAAATATGTTAATTAAATAGTACATATAGAGCATACATTGAGTATATATGAAGCATATATAGAGCATAAAAAAATCATATATAACATATACAGAGCATATAAATATGATATGTTGAAATATATTAGTTTAATATATCATCAAGAAATAATCCGACGAGAAGGAAGTCTACCGAGTCAAAATTTTAAGGCTCCTGGGGAGTTGCATCATCCATCTCTTTTTAATGACGTCAGAAGCGAGAAAACGCATGCTAAAAATTCCTGCAAAATACATCGAGATAAACAGATATATCCACAAAACGACATTTGCGATCGATTAAGTACACCTCTAAAATACTCCGTACACTTTCCTTTTGTTCTAAAAATCAATAGATAATCGGAAAATTAATATGACAAGATAATGAGGAAATTAGGTTAGAAAAGACGATTGCACATCACATTTATTTTATAATTATCTGTTGATTTTTAGAACAAAAGGAAAGTGTACGGAGTATTTTTGAGGTGTACTTAATCTATCGCAAATGTTGTTTTGTGGATATATCTGTTTATCTCAACGTATTTTGCAGGAATTTTTAGCATGCGTTTTCTCGCTTCTGACGTCATTAAAAAGAGATGGATGATGCGACTCCCCAGGAGCCTCATTTGGCCATTATTATGCAAGAATAATCCAATTAAAAAAATTATAAGCTTTTATCAATGGATATTCTATTCACATCTTTTTAATCCAAACAAAATATTCAAGTCTTATAGATGCTTGAAATAAATTAAGAAACAGTTTTCTTATTTTTTACTAGTCGCGTTTTTTTGCACATTTTTCTAAGTATTGAGCTAGTCAGTACTCTTAAAGAAATGGAATGAAATGCTTGACTCGTAGAACTACTGCGAAAATCACAAAGTTGAATTCTTTGGTTGGATCATTCTTACGTAATTCCGGTGAATTACAAATTCCAATTCTTACTTTACTTCCCGTCGGACCCAATGCGATTTACATCAACGTGCATGTAATCTACGTAAAGTGACGCTTTGTGTTTACTATATGAGCGTCTAAATTGAGTGCTCACCATTGCGCGTCACCCCACGTCCAGGGTCCACCAGCCATTCTGTCGCTGCATCTGATATCGCAATGGTCCTCGCGTCCTACGTTGTCTGTAATTCATTTCCGATCACGGTAATCTAACGGTTTCACGAAAAATCCCGTTTCTTTTGGGGGACATACTTCAAGTTGCGAATTGCGTATAAAATATCGCAAACTGCGTCTTGAAGGAAATGTCATCTTTTCGGATAAACGATGAATGTGTGCGACGAATTCAGCAACTGTCCGATCGAGTTGTAGTGTATCGTTTTGATACACGCGCGACGTAATCGCTTACGAAGAAAACGGAATCCGCGAGCGAAGGGAACACACAACACGAAGGCCGATCTCGCGAAATCTTTCGATGCGTGGGTGAAGTAATATGTGCAAAATTCTCACGTATGACACGGAATATCTCTAATGCAACGTTTCGATGCAGCGTGTAGTAGACAATACAGCTCCGCAATACTTTTGCGGATAACAACTCCGCAATACTTTTGCGAAGACAATTCCGCAATGATTTTGCGGATAACAACTCCACAATATTTCTGCGAAGTTCGCTCGTGACTCTTCCGCAAATACGTTCCGGTGAAATTCAAATTAATAATCGCGAAGGCGAGCCACAAAATTTGGTAGCCCGATTTTTGTGCCGAAGAAATTGAGGTTGATAGTCAATAATCAGTCAGTAGTCAGTCCAATATTCGACACGGTCTATAACTTAATTGAATCGATTAAGTATCGAATCAATCAAGTTCGCTAGAAAGTTGAGTCGAAGCTGAAGTTCTTCCCAGACAACGAACGAAAAAAAGCGGACGATGATAGTAGAAATGGGCCGCATTTCTATATCCATAGTAATAAGGAACAATAATTATTTGAAACAGGCGCAAAAATCGGCCCTTTTCAGGGCCATCAAATTTTATAACGATTGAACGATACTCGAACGCATAAAATATAAAATAATTATATCGTGTGTTTATGCAACATTAAAATTAAAAATACTCTACTTCGACAACCTATACAAGCGCTGTATTGTTGCAATATTCTATATTGATTCAGTATTCTATATTGAAATAAATCTAATATTTATTTTTTTAAGAGCACCTTTAAGAAACACTTGTCGAAGTCTCCTGAAAACTTTTCCCCAAGATTTTCTTTTATATTACGGTAATTTTCTTGCTAACAAGAAAAAATGCATGGACGTCGAGTGAGCGAAACAGTCGTCGGGACACCGCATATTACTCACGTATAGACGAGACAGTGTGAGTCGAGCGTTTTCTTAGTGTGCGTCACGTATTTTAGGACGGCATTTCTGTCCACGACGTCTTATAATGCTCTCCCTCGCTTTTACGCTTGCGATAGAGGATGGAAGATCGCCGCGACTCCCATCACTATATTCCTTCTCCAAGCGTCCGATGATCGTATACCGCTAGCCCCCTCCGTCTCTTCGTACTGTTCGTGCCTCATCTACAGACAGCAGTGTATGAGTGACGCCTAATCGTGTGCGCGTCAGACGGTTATACGGAAGGCATTAACGTCGATGCGTGTACATCGCATTTTTCGCCAGGGATCAACGCTCGCATTGTTCCTATTGTGTCTTGCGTTAGGAAACTCTAATTCTAAGTGAAAAATTAAAACCTGAGATTTCCCGACGATCGTGGAATTAATTTTGCGAGCAGTTTATATAATCACGTTAGATCGCTTTGCACAAATGCTGCATGATATCGAATTTTACTTAATAATAAAATCTATTTTATGAAATGCTATCGCGATTCAAGCTTACGCGGGAGAGAAAATTGAAAAAATTAACGACCGGCGGAAGATCTATGACGCGGGTGATGTGATTGCGCATTTTCTGTGGCGCAATCTTTTTGCGCGTTAGCGTACTGCTCGAGATACCTAGAAGATCGCATTCAATAAAACTGAATAATTTTACAAAATTTTGAACGTTTAGAGCGTATACTCAATACTTTCAGCATCTACCAGGTAGTGTTGGAGTTTAATCAAAATTTCCTCCGATAAGAATCGTATACCAATCAATAACCTAAGTTAATCAATTTCTAAATATATATACATTGGGAGAAAAATACTTGAAAATTTATTTGCTAAATTTATGTGAAATATACATTATCACTAATAATATTATTTGAAAAAGCGATCTTCCAATTTTTTCCAGCAATGTGATTTTTATTGGACGGCACGTACACATATTACAACTACAGCAAAGTAAATCGCATTTCGATAAGCATGCACTATATCGAAAGATGTAGAAAAGATCAATAGATCAATAGATCAATCAAAAGATAATAGAAGTACAAAACTCTAGGTTTCACAAAGGCTAGGTAAACCTTCGTAACGGTCTGCTCGTGCTTTTGACTGAGCGGCGCTTGGGGAGGGGGGG
>NW_022639488.1:1530097-1536478 GCF_010583005.1 Odontomachus brunneus | reverse complement strand
GGGGGGGGGGGGGGGGGGGCGAGCGTCATGCCACACACTCTCAACCGTCGAGAGTTGAGAGGAGGATCGGCATCAATATTATCTTCTATTATCTTCTATTACTTTGATTACTTTTTCTCTTTCTATTATCAATATTTTTCTTATTTTGACTCACCACATCGCCAATCAGAGTAGTCACATTCTGCTTTCGTTTCTGGGACAGAAAAATGCCATTTCGTCGATTAGATTCGTGCATTGATGACGATTTGAGTGAAAAGGTTTGAAGGATTAAAAAAAATAAACGATATTTTTTACCGTGGAAGAATTTTTCGGAATGCATTCACACTTGGAATATTTAACTTTCCTTTTTCTCGATGTTGCAAATAAATCTCTTAATTAGAATAAATAAAAATTTTCCAAGTGATGATGTTACTCAGAAAAAATTCTTCCCACGCGTAATTACGATTTAACGCAATCTTTGATTCGATTCAAATTATCTCGATTTCAGCAAGAGAAGCAAGAGAATTATCAATTTTGTCGTATTTCTAATTACAAATGTTAATTAATGAAGCTCACCTTTGAGCTAACCCTGCTAGGCCCGAGTCAGATCCTCCGGCAGAGGATCCCTAGAGTCGGCTGGTCGTCTGTTCCGTCTCTGCAACAGAAAGCAGATTTAATTTAGTATTATATACGACAATGGAGGCATTAAGAAACTCGATTTCAAACAAGAGAATTTTCAGTTTTATCGGATTTATCGGAATTATGAATTCAAATTAGCGAAACTCAACTCTTCCAGACCCGAGTCGGATCCTCCAGCGCAGCATTCCCTTAGAGTCAAATGCTCGTCTCTGCAACAAAAAACAGATTTAATTGAGTATTAATTAGTTACACGACGATGGAGACATTAAGGAACCCGATTCCAAATTAGAAAATTTTCAGTTTTGTCAGATTTCTAATTATAAGTACAAATTAACGAAGCTCACCTTCGAGCCGACTCAGACAGGTCTGAGCCGAATCCTCCGGCGCAGCATCCCCCAGGCATTATATCTCCTAGAATCGCGTGACTACATCTGCTCTATTGGATCTCTGTGACAGAAATTTAATTTAATTTAGTAATTTAATAATTTAGTATCAATCAGTAACACGTGACAGCAAAACGGGGAAAAGAAATTGTCGTAACGACATGCTCGAGTTCCTTCTCAATACGCAATAAGAAATAATTAAATCATAGCTGAATAAAGAAGTAACAATACTCGATTAATTGGTGGATGATGATATTAATATCTGATCGACAATCATATAATAATATCCGGTAGTATCAGTTAATTACACACGACAGCAAGATGAGGTAAGGAAATCGTCGTAACGGGACTTTCGAGTTGCTTCCCAATACGCAATTAAATGACGACCGAATGAAGAAATAATAATACTCGAATAATAAATGGATGATAATAATATTTGATCGGCATTGAGGAACTCGATCGCTATCTAACGTTTCTCTATTTAACAAGTAAAAAAGTAAATGAAACGCGATAATTCACGGTAAAGCCCGCAACACCTGCTCGAGTGAGGAGTACGCGTCTTAATTTGTCTTAATTATTGCCTCAATAGTCGTAAAGACGAAACGCGGTATTAAAAATCGGCACGGAATAATCTAAAAAATAACGCGGTATCTCCTGATGTGCTCGTCTCGACGGTTGAGAGTGTGTGGCGTGACGCTCGCGCACGCGTGTTTATATGATCCGGCCGCGCGCCCCCCCCCCAAGCGCCGCTTAGTTAAAGACACGAGGCTGTTACGAAGGTCCGTTTACCTAGCCTTTGTGAAGCCTAGAGTTTTTGTACTTCTATTATCTTTTGATTGATCTATTGATCTATTGATCTTTTCTACATCATTCGATGTAATGCATGCTTATCAAATCAATGCGATTTACTTTGCTGTAGTTGTAATATGTGTACGTGCCGTCCAATAAAAATCACGTTGCTCAAAAAAATTAGAAGATCGCTTTTTCAAATAATAATATTAGTGATAATGTATATTTCACATAAATTTAGCAAATAAATTTTCAAGTATTTTAATAAATGCTAATGATAATAATACTTGATCGATGATTGTGTGATAATATCTGTGAGTGGATAATAACGGAATAACAATGATCGAATAATCAGTAATAACAATGAATAACAATAACTGGGCAATAATAACTGATTCAGGACTAGATAAAGAAATTGTTGTCACGGCACGCCTGAGTTGCTTTCCCATGCGTGATAGCAATAATTAAATAATAACCGAATGAATTAAATAATAATCGAATAAAGAAATAATAATACTCGAATATTAAATGGATGATGATAATATTTAATATACTCGAATATTAAATGAATATGATAATATTTTGATTAGTATTGAGGAATTCGATCGCGTCGCTTTTCTAACAAGTAAAAAGTATATAAAATGCGGTAATTACGTATCACGGTAAAGCCCCTGCTCGCCTAAGGAGTACGCATATTAATTTGTCTTAATTATCGCCTCAATTGTCGCGAAGTTGAAACGCGGTATTAAAAATCGGCGCGGAATAATCGAAAGAATAACGCGGCAACTCCCAATGTGTTTACTTCGACGGTTGATAGTGCTATGGTGTGACGCTCGAGTACGTGCTCACGTATGCGTGTTGCATGACCCGGCTGCGCGCCTCCCCATCCCCCTCCAGCGCCGCTCAGTAAACAGCCCGAACGGGACGTTACGACGGTCAGTTTATCTAGCCTTTGTTGGACCTAGAGTTTTTGTTAGAGACGTTACCCAGGTATTGTTATTATCGATTATTCGATCATCATTATTTCTTTATTATCCACTCGCGGATATTATCACACGATTGTCGAACAGATATTATTATCATTTAAAAAATATTCGAATATTATTACTTCTTTATTCGGTTATTATTTAATTTATTCGGTCATGATTTAATTATTGCTATTACGCATAGGAAAGCAACTCGGGTGTGCCGTTACGACGATTTCTTTACGATTTCTTCGTCTTTGTTCAGCTATTATCGTCGTTGTGATAAATAGTTGCGTGGGCTCTGAGGAAACTATATGTATGTATATATATATATATATATATATATATATATATATATATATACACTCTGAATATTCGGACGTTGTGAAAAGTACGATAAAAGTATGGTGCCATCTCGAAAAATATCCATGAACTAATTTTTCGCTCTACTTTATCATAGTTGTCGGAAAATCTAATCGCATGTAATCATAAATTTTTCATATCTTTTTTGGCATCGAAACTAAATTCTGAAAGTGTAGTAGTGAAATTTTCCTGGTTGGAACATCCAGTTTCGTCATGTACAACCTGCAGAATGTTTTATATTAAACAAATATTGCACTAATTGACAGTTCAAAATTTAAATTTAAACATATTTTTTTCGTTTTCATCACATATTGGGTAATGCTCCAATTAATTTTTGCATGCACTTTTGTTGTGTAAAAGCGTTTGTAATTCTGTGCAAGCAACAAGACGTGCAAAAAAAGTCAATATTATGTCGGCAAAGTTTTCATATCCAGGGACTTATTCTGCAACCACTTACCGACAATTGTCGGATCGGTAGACATCGTCGCGCAGCTTTTTTTACTATAAAAAAGCTGCGTAACGACGTCTACCGATTCGACAATTGTCGATAAGTAGTTACGGAATAGGGCCCATACCCTAAAGATTACTATATGTCTGTGTATATATAATTTATGTAAATCGCAACCAAAATCATTGGCTTTTTGCTGTTGATTTTGTTGACTTTTTTTGCCGGTAACGTATATATCGTACGTACATAGTGAAAAATAAAATGTTAATTTTGACATTTTTTATGTCTCAGAAATTCGACTCTAAATTTTGTGTAAAAGTAACATTCGTGATGTGTTACTTATCGATGAATTACGAATGTTAATTAATTGACACTCACCAATTTTTTTCTTACATTCATGTTTGTTATTTTGTCTTTAAGTTTAATTTGTAAAAGTAAGATAAATAATAGTAAAAAATATATAGAAGAGAAGTTAAAATAATTTTTAAGGAATGTCGATGGGACATTTTTGTTCATGCAATATGAACGTATACAAAGATGAATGCATTATAACTTACTTTTCATGTTATATATGATATCAATTACTCTTTAACTTAACTTGATAGAAACAAACTAATAAATATATTGATAGAGATATTTTCTCTTAATAAAATTTGATTATTCTGTATGTCAAAGTTTATGATAATTCGAAAACTCGCTTTTTAATTTTTGTTAATATTAAAGTGACTTTAAGAAATGCCATCTTTTTAAATAATTAAGTTAAAAGAATTCAAAATACTATTCCATTTTTAAGTAACATACATGAAAATATTAAGTTATTAAGTTAATCTAATACGTTAAAACATCACGAAAATAATAACATGTTGGCAATATGTCAATTTTACGTTGAAATAACGGTAAAAAATGGGTAACACATGAAAGTTTGAATATTTTTACGCAAGATTTCTAACTGTGTAAATATTAATGGGAGATAACTTAAGAACATTCCCATGCGTTTGTAACAAAATTTTTAATTATGAAATGGTGTCTGCATTACAGAGGTATTTGTTGACGGGCATGTGTATTACGCTGTGCATGACCTTTGGAATTTCTTCTTTCCAAATACTTCCACCACGTCGAAGTTACGTTGAACTGTACGATGTAGTCGTGCACATCTTCGAATCTCGTTATCCGTACTTCCACTCTACGACGACGTTAGTTCCATTCGAAATAACTTGGTGGTACGCTTCAGCGATCACGCCGATAATGCTTTCGAGAGGTCGCGTTTTCGTTAGTTCGCAGCTCGCGGAGGATTAACGCCGGCTTTCGAGGGCTCTTCCTTGCGTGACTCGCACTTTTGATCCCCCTGTTTAAAGCCGTAGTCGATAAGACCGACGTGTCTTGCTAAGCTCTTTTTTCTCCTCCAGCACGATCAGCAATTGGTTTTAGCGAGTCGCGGGAGCTATTCCGCGTTGACACAACGGCCGCTCTTATTCACCGTATTCGCGGGAGACATAAAAATTCGCTATTGTAGGAGATGGAGGAAGAAAAGGGAAGAAAAAGGCGGCAACGATGACGAACGATTTAATATCGGTGGCCCATGCGAGACGCGGCCGACGACGTACTGCGAGACGTACTAAGATCAGAAGAGACGTACGGTGGTAAATGGATGTCTCATGTTGCGGAATAACGAGCGAAAGAATGTGGGAAAGGGAGAAGTGAGGCCGTGCCTGTGAGAAGGATGCCTCGGAATCCTCCTCACTGTATAGCCGGCCCGTCGGCCAAACTCGGGACGAATCGATCGCCGCGCTTTACCTTCTCCTTCGCGGACCAGCACCGTCATAAATCACGCCGCAATATGCCGGTATCCCTGCAAAATGGCCTTGAATATTCGGGAAGCTGTCGAACGGTATCGACGTCGGGATGGAGCGGCGACGAGACGCGGGACCAAATGGAGACGGCGGTCGCGCGACCATAGCGGTTCGTCGGTAGCGGCCTCGGCCGAGCTTGGCTCGGATTGACCTACTAGGTTCACTCAGGGGAATCGGCCATTTACGTCAGGCTGTACTCTTAATGGATCCGTTTCTGTTTGTTGCTTCTCGTCTACGCAAATCTGTCTATCCTCGATAGGGCACCTCTATTATGCAAATGACGTATAACGCGGCACACTGATGCATATATATTATATATGTATATACGCATATATATTTTATATACATATATATACATACACATATATATAATATATGTGTATATGAGTACATATATATATATATATATATATAATATATATGTACACATGTATATAATGGCAAGTATATATAACCGCAAGTTCGACAGCTTCAGCGTATCTTCCAGGTCGGAAATGATCGTAGGTTAATAGCATAAGCACTAAGTGCTCTCGGCAAACTATGATCACTACTTCCTCATGGATTACATCCAACTTATTACCCTTCATGGCTTAATATTCTTTTACGCTCAATTTACATGTCGCAAATTTCAAAGAGAGATTTTGGGACACGTGAGTGCAAACATTGGTACACGCGTAAAATTTATGTTGAATAACTATTAAGGTCATTCTACAATTACATAAGCGTGGCTGTGAACAGAAGGGCAAAACAATCAGAGTGTTTTATTTACTGACTGCTTTATTTTGATTATTTATCGTAATCATTTACAATCACTGATAACTACACGTACGCAATTGTAAAATGGCCTTTAGTGTCATTTACAAGACTCATATTGCACGACTGAGCTTATGCTCATATTAAAGCCAAAATTTATACAGCGTGAGTCATCTGAAATATCCGATATATATATATATATATATATATAT
>NW_022639488.1:1527603-1530066 GCF_010583005.1 Odontomachus brunneus | reverse complement strand
ATATATATATATATATATATATATATATATATATATATATATATATATATATATATATATATATATATATATCAGAGATATATAGAGTGTTCAAAAAAGGTGGTATTAAATTTTAAGAACAGGGGAGACCGGGATTAGTTGATAAAAGCGATTATTTCTAGTATTTTCTAACAAGTTACGAAATTAAGCAAACAAGCAAGATTTTTAAACTTGTCAAAGCTTTAAAATTTCTGCTTGCTTGCTGAAATCTGTTGAAGAAAAGTAGAAATAATCGATTATGCTAACTTATTCCGGTAGCCAAATAGCCTTGGTTTCCCCTATGTAGTGCTCGTGAAAACAATCGAAAAATTCTTGAAAAATGATATCCAATAACCATTTATTTCCGAGTTATAAACTGCTGTAATAGATGAAAAATAAATTCTAGCAATTTCTACTGCATGACGTATTTACACGTGACTGCTCGTACTGATATATCTTTTACGATATATCAGAGATATAATACATCAGATTTAGAGGAAAATGTGATGTGTATTGTATGTGTAAGGAATTAATTTTATGGTGAAAAGGGATAAATATTATAGTCAGCCAGCCCATCCAACGACATAATTTACTTTTTACATATTTTTTTTCTAATATAAAAAACCACAGAGATATTTTAGAATGTAATGTTAGATGTATTGTTTATTATATGTGGCTTACTTTCTCACCTAAGATAATATAATCCTATTCAAATACTTTGAATCATAAACGATTTTATAAATGGTCTCGAAAGAATTCATGTAATACCAAAAGGAAAATATTCTAAACACAGCATTCTTAAAGATAGAGGAAAGTGTACTTAAAGTTAGGGGAATTTCGTCGATTAGCTTTTTTGCGTACAGTATAACGCTTGCCTGAGAATTTAAGTTATACGTTAAACCCGTAAATACACAGTAGAACTTGTAGGTCAGTCAAAACAAACTAATGTTCTGCAAAAAATATACTAGCGACCAAAGATTCTTATACACTTTAAACGTTTATGTCCTCTAATGGTTTCGACTAGTCATCATTTTCCTTCTCAACGCTCAGTTGTTGCTGGACTTTGAAGATCATGTGACAGGCAGTCATCTCAATGACTCTGACGTTATTTTTACTTTTATTTATTTACTATATTTTTATAATGTTCACAAAAAGTATTGTAATGATAATGTAATAGCATTTTTGAGACTTTCTACAGACTATAAATTTCGACTCGGTTTGCTTCAACCTATTCTATTGCACACGAAAGAACGCAACAATACATATTGCTTCTCTCATAGCGCGCGTAAAAGGGAATTCCGTTTCAGATAGCCGAAAAATTTTATGAATTTTTTATCAAAGGAGTCAATAAAGATATGAATTTTTATCGTACTATTTATCATTGTTTTATGTACAAAAAAGTTATTAAAAAATTGAAATCTTGTTTAGGTTTTTTTGTACTGAGCGCGGTGTTGCTGGACGTTGTCACTGCCTCTAATTGATAGGAAATATTACAACTCACGTAATAACTTGAAACAAATGGGGCAGAGAAATTTAAAAACTGTTTAATTTGATGGAGGATGAATCTAAATCATTTGGAAAAACTTTCAAGAAATTATTATCTTTTCCGGAACACTAAATAAAAAAAAAAAAAAAGAGAGAAAAGTGACTTGTGACTTCGAAGTATTGCTACTTTATTTAATTTTGATTTTCTATATATATAAAAAAGGTTCATCCTTCAACTAATTTAATATTGTTCTTAAATCTTCTTAAGTCGCATTTGTTTTAGATTATTATATGAGTTGTAAATGTTCTACATCAGTTTTATTTTTGTGTTCTCTAAATTTTCGATACTTTTTTCGAATTTTTTACATTATAAGAACGTTCCCTGACCGGGGCAAAACTAATGTGGTACTTCTTCGATTAACGAACGCTTATATCTTCGAGAAAGATCCCCTGTGTGCAGTTTGTTAAATTAACCCTCGGATCGAAAGGAGACGTTGGGACATACGAATGCAAACATTGGTCGTTCGTTAAATTCACTCGCAGATAGATTGATGAGAATGCTGGGAAGCGAAAGCAAAGAAAACGATTTGGATCAGGGATGGAATTGGCGGATCCGTGTGTGTGTGTGTGTGTTTGTTACAAAGGTAAAATAAAGCCTTTATTTACGTCCCTCTCTCGCGACACCGCGTGATATTCCGTCGCAGGCAAATTATCGAGCCGAACGCGATTGTACGAGGTCCTGCAAAACCACGCGTCCCGAACTACTGGTCATAATAAATCAACCGTTTTTGCAGTCCGATGTATTTGGCGTCGAGCTCAAGCCACGAATCCCACTAACGCCTCCCACTTGGCACACCGCCATTTTCACTAGAATGCTCGTTTCAGCAATGACAAAATATACGTTATTAGCGTTATCGAGAGAGAGAGAGAGAGAGAGAGAGAGAGAGAGAGAGAGAGAGA
>NW_022639488.1:1498783-1525614 GCF_010583005.1 Odontomachus brunneus | reverse complement strand
GAGAGAGAGAGAGAGAGAGAGAGAGAGAGAGAGAAGGAGAGAGAGAGAGAGGGAGAGAGAGGGAGGAGGGAGGGAGGCATAACACTTTTTACACATAATCGCGTTCCTGATCAGGCGCGATTATATCGCCGTCGCGATCCTTGAAGGTAATTCGAAAAGTGCACGCAAGCTTGCGTTGAAAATATTAAAACGGATCCATTCTGTCCTCTGACACGCGACGATTGTAGCCTGCGCGCATATAAGTTGCTTTTGAGCCATTTTTCGACAGAATATCCGCGCGATCGCGAATACTTCAATTTATTTTCCAGAATGCTGTTGACTTTTTTTCTCTTCTTTCGATGCTACCTGGAGCAGAAGCCGAAAAAGCTCTTTGATGCGATCTAACGGAAATTTCATTTCCAATGGCAAGATCGCCCGACTTCAATCGGGGAACACGTTCGCTCGAAAATCGGGGAACCGAACGCTCGATGTATGTTTGGGCGGCTGGCTAAACAACGTGTTTACTAGCAACTGACAACGCTAACCTCTTCGTGGCATGTTAGCCCTGATTGCGAAGCGCCACGCGACTCGGGTTACAAGGTTCCCACCAATCGACCGCAGCGATAATTACTTTTTGTATCTACATGCGAAATTCCAATCAACGGACTATCCGCGAAAGCGCTCGTTAAGGCAGGGTACGAAAAATGGAATTTCCGTTAGAACGGTTCCCAAAATCCAGAAGAAACGTATGGATTTTAAAAGCCCGCTGCGGTTTTGTTTATCCCTGTGAAAACTCAATTTTCTCTTCCACTGGAAATGACGTGACGTTTTATCGAGCGAGCGAATCGGATGAACATTCAAACGCAGCCACGCATACATTACCGAAACCCGTTTTATTTCCGTAATTCTATCTATCAGCCTACAAAAAATAATTTCGCTTTTGTGCAGATGAACGAGTTATTTCACGTAGTGTATTTTTCCTCCTCTCTCCCCCTCCCCCCTTCCCCGGCCCCTTTTCTCTGTCACTCTTTCTGCAGCGGGATATATTTTTCTTAATTTTTATACGTCCGTGCGTAAAATAAACGCGACATCCATCGAGAGCCGCGCGGATCGCACTTTATTTGATAATATTGCTTTCAAGCGACATCAATTTTTCATAAGCTATATGCAAGAGCGATATAGATGCATTCATCCAGCGCTGTTTCTCCGAGTGAACATCTCGTTACCTGTCCTGTTCGTCGGTGTTTCAATAGGTTTTGATTTTTGCCAATAAATGACAAACATCGTGAAAAAAATATATTTTCGAAATGATATTTTGGGAACAATGTAACTGCATTCAGGGGACATCGTTTACTTTATTTGGACACTCGAAAATTTGCACGAGTCGGTTAGACGAAGGATTGAAAATAACGTCGCGTATTATTAATCGTCGTAATTCAAGCGCATTGTTACGTGCGCTACGCCCGGGCCATGTATAGAAGCAATAATAAGTGCATGGAAAATTGATACAGGTTTCTAACATTTCTGTGAAATCTCGTTGGCTTGCGTTGGCTTGCGTTGCACGTTACTAGTTTTGTTCCCATGCGTATCGCACATAGGACGCGGCGCGTATCGAGTATTCGGATATTCTCATCGATCCGTGAGTGTGTGTTTGCTTGTGTGTGTGTGTATGTGTGTATGTGTGTATGTCGCGGAACCGTTTATTAACACCGAATCGCTCTTATCGAGTCTGAATGCTGAGCCGCCTCGTGAAACGCGATACACACGGAAAAAGTTAATTCGCCGACCGTTTTCATCAGAAATAAGAAGTCGGGTGACAGCGAAGATTTATGGCCAGCCACGTTTAACGTTCGGTTCTTCCTCCTTG
This sequence comes from Odontomachus brunneus, assembly GCF_010583005.1. Classification (NCBI taxonomy): domain Eukaryota; kingdom Metazoa; phylum Arthropoda; class Insecta; order Hymenoptera; family Formicidae; genus Odontomachus; species Odontomachus brunneus. The sequence continues at coordinate 1,523,768 of NW_022639488.1, read as the reverse complement.
AACCGTTCCTCATTTTGCGCGTATTGCGAGGCTACGACAACGAACCCCGACTTTTAACCTGCGGGAGTTTTGCGCTATTGGCTTAGCTCCTGGACAAAAAATTTGTTACTTAATTTTTTCATTTTTTTTTTTACGTTTAAGTATATATGAGATACCTTTGAACTTGCGATCTTAATTTTACTGAAAGATTCTCTGACTATTTTTGAGAGAGTTCTTAAGCGACCTGAAGAAAGAGGATTTTCTTTTTATTTCGTTGTGTGTGTGTGTATGTTTTTTCACAACTCAAGAACTGCTAGAAATATTGAGATGAAATTTTCTGTAACTTGTCCGATATATTATCTACATAGTTCATAGATTAATATCATAATTTGAGTTTGTTCATATGACCTGGAAATTGAGTAATTCTATTACTTTCTTAAAGATTCGAGAACATGTAGAAATAGAAGACGAAACTTCCATTTTTCACCGAATTCAAAGGAAATTTTTTACTGGCTTCAAGAACAAATTTTTAGTAAATAATTAAGGATATGAAATAAAAAATACTGAAAAGAAAATGAACCGCCTTTAGAAACTTTAAAAATTCTAAAAGATATGAAATAATTATAAGAAATGAAATATGAAAAGATATGAATTCTGAATCAATATTCCTACACAATTCCAATGTCTTCATTTATTAGAAGGCGCGGGAAACAAAATAAATTAGATAATTAAATATATAAATATTGTAGGGAAATAAATGATAAAATAAGTTACAATTATTGACTCAAATCTCAGTCAGGTTTTTGCACCGATTTTTAATATTATTACAATCTTATAACGAGATTGCAAGTATATAAGAATATTGGATCAAAATCATATATTTAATATTTTTTAGATTTTTAAAGGCGGTTTATAACAATATCTTCGAGATATTGTTATTATTTACGGCAACGTTTTGATTTTCAACAAAATATATCAACAACATATCTTTGTAACTTAGAATGAAATAACAAAATTTAATTTCCTTTAAAGTAAAGTCGGTTTGAAATTGTTCGAAGAAAATAATTTTTTTTATTTTCTTGATTCCCGAATTTAGTTCGTGAAAGATTTTGTCTTTTTCTTGATAAAAAGTCTCTTGGTAAAATTAAGATCGTGAGTTCTAGGGCACTTTTTTGTACACATTAGATGTATGATCGCCACTTTCGATGGCCTTGACCTTTATATATATGTTATGATGATTGTCTTGAGTAACATTCAAAAGGTTTTAGTTGGCGCTCATTGTTTACTAAAAAGGTTATTAACAAATAAATATTTGTTCGAAATCAAATTTGGTATTTGATAGATTTCTAAATTTATAGTTGATAACACTGGTTGCGCTCGGGATCGCGCAATTACTCAGTTTCCTGTGGTACAATGCTACAATGTTTGACGAATGCTGTAATTATTGATTGAACTAACTTTAGCCCCCGCGAGGTAAGTTGTTAGTATAATTTAATATTGCTCTGATTATTTTGGATATATACTACATATTGTAAATTTTGTAGATGTATATTGTAGTTTGATTCAATGAGAGATCAAATTAGCGGAGATAATATTATTGTTGAAATTGTCGAAACTAAATCGGAAAACGGAAGTATGAAAAAGATCGATTAATTTATAGTCAGTCTGGTTAGTTTTTGGTGGTACAGATGTATGTTCATGGGACTTATTTTTGATCGATCTAAAGACGTTTTGTTGGAAATAATAAAACAGTGAATCAAGGCTAGTTCAATAATCATTTTTGATTGTTGGTTATCTTATAATTGCTTGGAAAATGGAGGTTTCAAGCATCTTATCGTCAACCATAAATATAATTTTGTTGATGCAGATATAAGTGTTTATACACAAAATATTGAATGTACGCGAAAAGAAGTATGAGCGAATATTCCAAAATACGGAGTATATAAAGCATATTATGTGTGATATCTTGCAGAATATTTATTTAAACGAAGATATTCTTTCGAAGAAAAGATATTCCTTTTAAAAGAAAGGATATTCCTTTTAAAATAATGAAAAACCTGTACAAGGAAGAAATGGAATAAAATATTGATTATTTATTTAAGCATTCTTTTTTGTTTTTCGTTTTTTAATGTCTTTTGACTGAAGCATGACTTTTATAACTTGGAGTCCTTGAGAGTCCAAGGTGATCGTTAAAGTTAAATTTAAGGATTGTAATAAATTTGGATAGAAATCATAAAACAATAACGAATCTGTATTTGTTAATATCTTTTTAATAAATAGTAGCCATCGAGTAAAACCTTTTGAATGTTACGTATGATCATTACCTACACAGCTTAAAGTAAAGGCGCCAAAAGCGATGTACCACTTCATTTTTGAAGGTTATGTTTTAATATAAAGCTCAAAATATAAATGTAAATATATATATATACATGTAGTTAGAAGTACCCTCTATCAGATAATATCATATTTATAATGAAATTGTTTTTAGATTTAACATAAAAAATGTTTTTGTAAAACGCACGAAAATGGAGTTCAAAGAAAATGGATGTCAAAAGCGACATATTGGATTATATAATATGTTGCACATATGATAATATTTGATAATAAATAGTTAATTAATGCGTTTAATGATTGGTAATAGTTAATTAATGCGTTTAATATTCATTTATTCAAAATATAATCTCACAAAAGAGAAATATAATCTAATAAAAATATATCTTTGGCATTTCCATCTTTTTCATTTCTCACATATTTTACATATGTTATATTTTTAAATTAAATACAATTAAATTTTTAAATAAACAAATGCACATCACAATAGGAGGTTAGAATCAGGTTATGTTAGTCACAGAGTATCGCACCTATCGCTGTAGATGTCACTTTAAGACACATTCTTATAAAATTTTGTGATAAAAGTTTTTTCTCATAAAAGTGATGAAGATAAAAATATTCAAAAAATATTTTTACAAAAGCCAAATATATGTAGAATAACTGAATATTGAACAAAAAGATAAGTATCGCTGTTTAGTTTACGTAATTCGTTAATAAATATCATAGAAATAAAACTTGCGAATTTCTAAAACACCATATTTGCCAATTTAGCATATAGAAGAACAAGAAATATATCAAGTATGAATTTTTCATGACTTAACTGATAAAACGAATTACGTTTATGTTAATTTCGATAAAATACAACATTTAATATATGAGATATAGAGGTATGTCGCTTTAGGAGGCTTATGCCGCTTTTGGCTACTTTCCTCTACTTATATCAAAATCAAGGTCTTTGAAGATGGCGCGATCACATAGACTGAACATTTACTCACATTAATTAGCGTTTAACAAACGCAAAATTTTTCATATTCTGAGTGTCTGATATTCATCTCTCGGTCCCACGAAAATTCCTCCAAATGCGGGCGGATTTATCTCGTTCGAAACCGATATGCTAATTTCGTACATACGAGGGACTCGGGAAACAAATTTTTCTGCGTGTCCGGATGTGCACACCGTGTTCTCGACTCCGAGATTTTCCATTAACCACGGTGGAATTGGATTTGCGCGGATTTGCGAAATGGGAAATGCGTTCGAGAGGCTAAATAAATCTGACGTCATCGAGCTGTGAATTGCGGCTGTTGCGAACCTGTAGGTTGAAGGGGGAAAAAGGAGGAGGAGGGAGGTAGAAGGTTGCGGTTGTTATCCCTTATATAGGGGGCAGGGGAAATCTGTGTAAATTTACAAGATTTACCTTACGGATTTTTATCAGTTTGCTGGGAAAAGTCATCAATCGAATAGGGCGATGACGGCACTAAAAGCTTGAAATTTTTCATTTGGCGATATCGGGACGGGAGTTAGCGTTAGCTGCCTTTCCTCTCCAAAGGGAACAGATAACGTTATATCGAAGTTCGCGAGCGGATCGAGCGATTGGAACGACTTGAAAGAGGCGGGACGCTGAAAGTTTTCAGTCCAATTAAATTTTTCTCTTGTTTCTCCTCGACAGAGATCGAGCGAATGAGATCTTTCCGCTTACGTGGATCGATTGAAAACAAGTTTTTCTAATTTCTAAAGATGATCGAGTGTTCGTCCGTAGCGTTCGTCGCTCTGCTCGCGTTTCTCTCCTTTTGTTTGTCGGGGCAGCTCGTCGCGAAAACGCACGCCCCGTGTTTATCGTGCCAGAGATTGACACTCTGCCATACAATCCAGTATATAAATCAACAGCGATCGGTGATGAATAGGGATCGCGTTCGTGTATGCATTCGTCATTTGTTGCATCTCGCAGATAAGCAGAGAGTCCTCGAGGATCTCCCCCGTAGATACGCAGGAGTTCCACAGATAATAAAATTTCACAGATAACGAATATAATATATGTCTTTCCAATCGACATTATAAATTACTGATTTGTGATCCATACGATATTTATAAAACGGGATTTAAAATAGGAGGAGGAGAAAAAGGGGTTGTTTCGTTCCGTCGTATATTAACTCTCTTCTTCATAGCTGTATTTCAAATGATATACCTTTGACACTTGACAAAAAAGAGAATAGATAGGTGTACATAAATTTGGCAGCAACTTTATTTGTCGATTTATAGAGGTTGTGTCTCTTGTGAATGATTTACAACGCTCACATTCATCATGAAGGACGAAAAAATAGAAATACGAAAAAAATTATCAAAATTTACTCTAACAATATGTTATGCAAAGTGTAGTGTGAAAATCTGAGTGTAACTTTTAGTAAATTTTCTGCTGTGTCAATAGAAAAAATTTACATTTTTATATGATACAAAAAATTTATGTTATTATATGATGAAACCTTTACTTAACTCAATACAGTATAAATGTATAAATATAATTAGAAATGTAAATGCAATTTAAAAAATGTAAAATCTCCATCATCAGTTGTCTCAATTGTCGATTGTCGATATCATAACAATTATGAAAGTCTATTTGGGAATTTTACAAGATTTGTAAAGGTTGCGTCCCTTATGAATGATTCATGTGGCATTTATATTTCTCATAAAGAATGACGGGATAGAAATACAAAAGTAATCAAAATTTGCTGGAAAAAATATGTCATGCAAGATATAATATGAAAATCTGAGTGTAATATTTTTACTAAATTTGTTCATCAATGTAACAAAAATCTTATATTGTGTATGATTATTATGTATGATATAAATTTAATAACTAATTCAGTACACACAATAAGTTTACGTCATAAATCTGATTATATTTAAACAATTATACAAACAATCTAATTAAAAAATAATTTAAAACGTTGTACAGTTTGTGGCATAAGAGCGTGTTTGCAATAATTCAAACAGTAGATACCTAGCACGTAATATTTTTGTGTTTCAAAGCTTGTAATACATGAAGTTAAAATGCATTGGAAGCTAAATTTAAAATTCGTTCATGCCTACACGATAATCGTACGTAAACGTCTCGAAATACAGAAGCTAAAAATGCACGAAATGAAAACGTGAGAAATACGTCGTTACAATAAGTTTATCCTTGCAACTCTCAATGCCAAACTCATTGAAAAAATATAGACAACCGTATTGATCTAAGTTTCGGAAAAACAGATTTTTACTTTGAAACAGTCTGTCGTATTAACTTCGCACATGGCAGTCGTTAACAGAGACATTAGAGGAAAATCTTGTTCAGAATATATCTCCTCGCCGTCGAGACTATTCGATAATAAAGAAGACTGAACACTGTACTAGGCAAACATTTTAGTGCATATAATATACGTTAAGATTGTATTCATTATTTTGAAAAAGACTGTGTGTTCTAGGAAAAACAGCTTATATGCTCTTGTGCCACTGACTGTAGAATTCCCACCGTGTCTCACGTTGCAATAATCATGAAAGTCTATTTGGGAAGGAACTATTTCCCTAGAAGGATTACAAAAGACGGTTGAAAAAGTGCAGCTATGAAGAATAGACCTATTGTCCTGACGATTCGGACTCGTCGATGATGTTCTCGCAGGAACACAATGATTCTCACGGAACACACGGAACGCGAGGAAGCCGAGGCGTTTCCACCGGCGACCTCCGCGTGCGTTTGCCGCGGTCCGTATAGCTACACGACGGGTCGTTGGTTTACGGGTTAAAAACTTGCCGAAGAGAAATTCAGCGAAGCACGCGGGATTTCCCTTTTAGAAAGACGCCGGTGTGTATAGGTCGACCGGCTGGCTGGCTGGCTGGCTGCGATCTACGTTTCGATCGCAAGATAGGGATGCTCGTTTCTTTCGTTCTGTCCGGTACCGGTTTGACTGGATTATGCGACGCGTTGATCCCCCTCGACTTAATTGACCCAGGATTTATGGCATACGCGCATTCCGAGTAGTCCGTTTACACGCACGCACGCACGCACACACACATACACATACACATGCAAGCGCATATGCAAGCACACACACTTATAGTAGCGTGCACGGTCACTTATAGTAATTACATTCATATTAGAGTGAATAACAGCGATTTCTGATTCCAGCTTCTCATTCAGCGAAACACTCGGTAGCGTTGGTTAACGCGAGTCGCGTGTTACGCGGAGCGCTTTTACGATAATTGTTACGATAACAACCGCGTCTCCCTGCGCTGCCTGCTGTTTCGGTAGGAATTTTACGTCGGGGGGATCAGCCTGGACGTCTTATGCAAATTAACGCGATTCCGACTTAATAGACCCGTGGTACCAATTACGCCCGGCGTTACTCTATTCCCGGCCGTTTCCTGTTTCACAAACATGACTCGGCTATTCCGCTCGCTCGCTCGCTCGATCGCTTCGCGATCTGACGTGCAAGAATTCCCCACACACGCAGGTGCATTCCCGTCGCGTTAATAATAATATTACGCAAGATAGACAAACTATCGCGCCCGCGACAGTATCGATTAATGGCGTGACGTTAAAACGATGGTCTTTCCAATTATTCGGTTAAATCATGTATGGGATACATTTAACAAACCGTGCGCACGCTACAAAAGCGTACTTTACATGGTTAATAGCTGTTACTAATGGAATTTATATACCGCCGGTAAATCTAGTTCCTTTATTTCCCGTATGCGATATTACATTCGAACAATAAACCCGTCCCCTCTCTTTCATTTACTTCCCGTCACGCTCCTTCCACGTTCTAACGTGTTACGCGGACGAGACTCAATTATAATGTTTTTTTCGTTAAAATCGTTGAGACTAAAGAAGAGATCGCTCCATTGGCTATCCAGAAAGGCAGATGTTTATAAATTGGACAGCAACTTTGCCCAAGGCGATCGGTTGCGTCCTGTATGATTGTATTTCATAGAAAGAAATACGAAAAGAATGATAAAAATTTGCTCTTAAATAAAATGTATTATCAGGCAAAATGTACTGTGAAAATCTGAGTGTAATTTTTAGTAAATTTGAAACTGTATTAATATAACAAAAAAATATTGTATGATGTAAATTTAATGATCAATTTAATACAATTTATATGCCTTATAAATGTAATTAAGAACATTGTAAAGTTCCCATTATCGATTGTCTCACGTTGTAGTAGTTATGAATGTGTATGTCTATATAGATAGGCAGGTGTATGTAAATAGGGCAGCAACTTTACATGTCAGTTTGTAGAGGTTGCATCCTTTACAAGTGATTCATATGTATCGATATATGTATACTGCATACATAGACTGCACATTGCCGTAAGAGAAATGAAATCAACATTAGCAGAGAGTAATAGAGAGTAATAGAGAGTGAGAGAACTTTAATTAGTTGCATTATAGTTTAGTTTTATAATTATTTTTCAAAGAAAATTAAGGAAACATTTCAAAATGGAACGCTTTAGAAATGTTAAATTTCCCTATAAGCAGTTCTTACAAGGAAAATTTCTAGAGTAGTAAAGTTCGCCACTAGCCATTTTAACATCCTTAAAATTATACGATATATACAGGTACACATCTGATGAGGTTTAAGATTTTTTGAATAAGAATACTATCACTTTTAATTTTTATATCATGTTGATTTTTTATATCATATTACTTTCACCATGTTAGATTTTGTATTTTGAAATCATTCCATTTTAATGAGAAAAAGTTATAAAATTAAACTATAATATTAAACTATAAGTATATATAAGTAATTAAATAATTGGAATAAAATTATCATTAATCGAAATACTATTCAAAACATCGTTCTTGGGCGGTAAATTTACCAGTTGATTTATAAAAGTTGCGTCTTTTACAAGGTTAGCATTCATATATTTATTATACAGAATGACAAAATACACTGAGAAAAAAATTTACTAAATTTCAAAAAACGTTTGTTTAGATAGTACTGTGAAGATATTTGTTTAAATTAAGTAATTATTTTCTAAAATTAAAAAAAACAAATTTATATTTAAAACTTCTTTATTTAATTTTAGAAAATAATTACTTAATTTAAACAAATATCTTCACAGTACTATCCAAACAAACTTTTTTCTTCAGTGTAAAAATATGAAGAGGACCATCAAAATTTGTTCAAAACAGTGTCATGCAAGATATATTAGGTGTACAAATTAATTCGTAGCCTTTACAATTAATCAATTGTAACTTTATTTTCAATTCAAATCTTTTACATTGAGGTTTCGGAGTGTCAACCCTTAAAATGAAAAAAAAACATTATTTAACTGGACGACATAATCTTGTGAAACAATAAAGCACGATGTCGTCCGATAAGCAGCATATCAGATATTCTTTTTGCGCTTCAACTGAAAAAAATGCTCTTGAAGCTAAAGAAATGATGATTTGTTCTGCTTTGGAGAAAGGTGCTGCGGCTTACAATACATGTAAAAAGTGGTATCAAAGGTCTCGGAATGGTAATTTCGAGCTTTCCGATAAAGAAAGTCTTGGGACTGTATTCTGTACACGTTTACCGACAACTATCGATTCGGTATCGTTGTGCAGCTATTTTATAATATGATCATATCTGCGCAACGACATAAGCCGAACCAATAGTTGTCGGTAAACGTGTACAGAATAGCTACTTTGAAGCAGCGGAAAAAATTGAGGACGAGGAATTGAATCAGCTATTGCAAGAAAATCCTTGTCAAACACAACAGGAGCTTGCTGAACAAACTTGCTTGGTGTCAACCAACAAACGATTTCTAATTGATTTATGAAGGAAGGCCTCGAATTAATTTCTACGCCTAATAATATGAAAATCAGAGTGTAACTTTCAGCAATTTTGTAGCTGGATCAATATAACGAGAAATATTTATTATTGTATATTATTGTATAATGTAAATTTATTGATTAACGCATACACACACACGCACACGCACACACAATATAGTATATTTGTTTTATCAATGTAATTTAAGAAAATATTGGAGTTCCTCCACATTACCGAATGTCGTAATAATAATCATGAAAGTCTGTCTAGCTAATTCAGTCGCCTGCACTAGTGTATACACTAAGTGCAAATGTTCTCAGTGAAACGCGTTCGATCGGTGCTTTCTGTTTCAGTATAGTGCACTCGTGGTATTCGGTTATGTTGCATTATTATAATATTATATTTACATGAACGTCATGTTCGATGAGTGTCGCGTTAACCTGGTGTAACATTGATTTTGTATTCAAACACACAAGAGAAACTGAACAAGGGCAAAGTTTGTTATACGATAAATTTTGGCAGTTTAATTTGTTGCTAGTGGCAACAACTAGCGGGAAATTAAAATAACGGATCATAATCTATTTATGTTTTTAAACGAAATATTGGAGACAAGTAGTAGTGACGATAAGGAATAAATTTAATTTTAAGCTACTTAAAAGAAGAATGAAAATAAAAGAGAGATCGTACCTAAAAGTATTAAATATAAAGTGTGTTATCTGCTTTATATTCTACTTCGTATAAAACACGAGTCCCGTTTTCTATCACGTGATTATTTTCAAATCATCAAATATTAATATTAAATCAAATATTTATATAATAAATCAAATATTTTTATTTAAAATTGCGTTTATCTTGTATTTTTCCGCTCTGTTTCGGCTCAACTTGTCACAGTTGAATGCTGCACGGTTGCAATATTGCATCAAGTTGGCGTTCCACTGAGAAAGCTTAATTTCCACCGGACTTAGTGCTGCACAATTTAGTGCATGACGGGCTCAGAGTCAATGCAAATCTATCGAATTCGCTATAAGGTCTTTTCGGGGTTAGCAACACGGAGGATGAAATATTCGACCGTAGGAAAAAATTCAAAACGGCATAAGGGGTGGATGATGAGGACGGAGAGGGTTGAAAGGCAGGATGACTCATTTAACGGGCGCGTAGGCGCGCGCGGCGATCGATTATACCTCGCGTAAGTTCGCGGTAAACCGGAATCCGGCGGAGTGCCGAATCTCGCAGAGACAAGAGAGAGAGAGTGAGAGAGAGAGAGAGGGGGGGGAGGGAGAGCTTTCCCGCGGCGACGGCGGTGGACGAGGCTTCGGCAGAAATGCGTGGCCGCATTCCCTGTCCGCGAACTACCCCGTTAACGGCCGCGTTCGCACCGCAACTCCCGCTCCGCCGAGGTACGCCGTTGGCGTAGGGATTGGAGGTGAGGCGGGGGGAGAGGAGGGGCGAGGGGAGGGGGAAGAAAGGGGTACGCGTATAGCGGCTTTATTGGCGGCGATTTAACCCTGTCGCATAAATCCGCGGGTTTACGATGTTAATTCAACTTTTACGGAAGCGATTGCGAGCGTGACAGTTTTCCCTCTCGCAAAGCTCCCCGAGCGGTGTATAGCGCGCGGATCGAAACCAGGAAAAATTGAGCCGACTCGTTCGTTACCGACGTGATACAAGCCGCACGAGAGGTAGTGAGATCCAGACGGATTTATATGTTACGTGATATGCGAGAAACGACGCGAATATAATCGTGTGTACGACGCAATTCTCCAAGCTGTCCTCACATCGTTTTGATATCCGTCCCCGTTTTTGCGGGAGATAATAACGACGACGACGACCAGCGAAATCGTATGATCAGCGAAAGGAAGAATTGCTGCGCCATTTTGTTCAACGAATTTCGCAGCGCATTCGTGTTCGATATAGAGGCATTTGTTTCTTAATAATTCCCAGGAAATAGATTTCCCCGTTTCATCGGAAAACAGGATCGAATGAAGATAACTTTAACTCAAAGTTATGCAAATTTTATCGCGCGAACCACAATTGAGACAGATTGAATAAAAATGGAGTCGTGTTGGCAATTTGGCATAAAGAGTTCAGCTACACAATTTCTATAACTGTAATCTAACTGCATAACCTTTTGTTGCATAAATCCGTTGAATATATTTTATTGGAAAAATAATTATATATTTATGTTATTCATATGCACATACATAAGTCTTAAGAACATAATGATATCAAGTATGTTACACAAACTATTTATGAAACATGTAAAAACATAAGCAAATTGAGAAAAGATAGGTGTCCTTTACATAGAATACTATAACATAATACGAACAATTTTACCAATAATTAGAAGATTGAGCTAATCAGACGATAAGTACAATCAATAATGTCGAAGATAAACTTCCTGATTGTTTCGAGTTACCTAGAAAAATTGGTATACATAAATTCGGCAGCAATTTTAACAACTGATTTATAAAGGTTGTATTTTTTATAGAGATGATTTTCTCTTTCTCTTTCTCTCTCTCTCTTTCTCATATATAGTATTTATATTTATTATATATAAAGACAATAACAGAATAGAAATACGAAATAAATAGAAAAAAAATATTTAAAAACGATGCGACATGTCAAAATTAAAGCTTAAAACCGTATATCATAAGATGCAATGTGAAAATCATAATATAACTTTTAGTAAATTAGTTTTTCTGTATCAATATAACAAAAAATTGCACTATAGTGTATGATGTTAATTTAATAATTAAATTAATATAGAATATTTGCTTTATAAATTAATTAAAAATATTTTTAAGTTTCCATCATCCATTGTCTCACCTCGTGACAATCATGAAAGTCTATCTGGATTAGTTTGGTTTGGTTTAATTCCACACAAACAACCCACACAGGTAATTTTGAACATTTTTTTCGTATTTCTTTCATATTTTTATTTCATCATTTTATCTGATAAATGCCGTATGAATCATTCATAAGGAACGCAACCAACTAATAAAAATATGATCAAATTTACGTATACGTGTCTATATATCCGGGAAAAGATTAAAAAACATTACAATATCATCGAAGGAATTAAAGCAGTTGATGCACCATATACAACCTTGAAATTGAGTTCATATAACTCGATTCAAGTTGTTTAGATAGATTCTTTTTTAAAGTTTCTTCTGGGCGTTACATAGATGTGCTATTCGCCGTCATTGATTTTTAAATCTTTTGAAAGTAATCTGGAATCTTTGTACGATGACTCCTCTTATCCGCAATCAATACGATTTACGTTTAAATGCACTTACTTTACACAATAAATGCACTTACTTTACACAATAAATGTACAAATTTTAAAAGAGAGGTAAGTAAAAGTTTATATAAGTAATTTTGTAAAGGTAAATAATTGCAATTAGTTGTATGAACTAATTTGAATCCGTAGTCAAATTATCTGCCTCCCCATATAGAGTTGCATATTGACGTATACAAATTTAACTACGGATCAAAATTAGTTATGATCATAATTAATTGCAATTATGTACCTTTACAAAATTAATTGCACAATTTCTTACTTACGTCTCTCTCTTTCTTAAAACTTTTACACTTTTTCTATTGATTACGTGTCACATAAAAGTAGATAATCTCTTTTTATAGATTGTCTACGAAACGTCAAGCTGTCAAAATGTTACATTAGTTGTGGACACATTCTCGTTTGCTAAATTAAATTCGATAGTCATGAAAAATGCGTAGTTTAGAGACGGATGCGGCTTTTTAAAAATTCTTCGTGTTAGTATCGATCTAGTAAATAGTACAGCATCTGTACGTTCGAGTGTACGTTCGTATACTCACCACTTCACATTGACGTCCCAGTGACGTTCAATCTCCTCAGCAGCTAGTCTCCACTTAGTATCTAGTCATCAGTGCTAATACTAGATCGATCACTCTTCACTTTGCTCTACTTCACTACACTGCACTCGCGACCGCGATTATTTCAACGGCATTTAACGATTTAACGAAAAGTACAATAAATTACGACACTTCGAAAACACACTCGCTAGTCGAGTATAATCAAGCCGCGAACCGAAACACGAATCGAACACCGTGTTTGATAAAATCGAGAGAAAAAAAAAGTATCAGTTTTATGGACGAGTGTACATTGTCAACAAACGCGGGAATTCTAACAAAAAAAAATAGACATATTGAATTTAACGGCGATTTTATATTAAAGAGACATTTTATGGTCCGTCATGTGTGAAAAATGTAGGAAAATGGCGCGATCGTGATGATAGCGAAATTTATCATGTGCAAACCATCAATAATTCCGCTTGTGGTGGCGCAATTGTGATGCACCACTATGATGTGCCATTTTGATGCGTTTTACATACCACTTGAAACAATCGCGGGAATATATTGAACGAGTAGTTTCGCCGGATTTCGCCTGTGTTTTGATTTTGAGGAGATCACAAAAGTTGAAACTTATACATATAAATAAGCTAGCGAAATTTAAATAAAACTGTTGTTTAAAGTATTGATCTCTTGATTGTCCCGAGGAGTTCATTTTAATGGATGACGTAAACATACATACATGCAAAATCATACACAGAAAGTGTTTGACATTTGCAACTGTAATTGTGCACAGTGAAATAATTACAGTTGGGAAAATTATTTTTTTGTACAATTATTTTTGTGTAGTGAATGTTTTACTATTTTTTTCTTAAAACAACAAAAATATGCGTGGATCCAAAAGTGACTATTATTTTAAATAAACTATGATTAAACTATTAAAACTAGAAAGTGTGACTATGATTGTTAATATAAATGAATCTTCTCATTAAGCACTTCCTTATTCTTTCAGGATATGTGCAAAAAATGTATAAACTAAATAAGTCATATTGATTTCTTACACACATCGACTACGAAAAAACTTACCGCTTAAAATGTTTCTAGCTCGTCGAAATGCCGGGAATTCGGCCACGTTTTTCTACAGATCTGTAACAAAAAGATCTAGTTTGGCTGATTAGATGCGAGAGTTAACAGTTTGACGAGAAAAACACTCTTGGATATGAGTTCGTTAATTTTTTACGATCATTGCAGTTCAATGATTTTTATTCCGTTGCAACTACATCTCAGTTTTTCGATCGTAAATAATCGAACGCAACAGCACAGAGAATCCATAAACCTATCCTCGAGCCGACTCTGCTCGAGCCGAATCCTCCGGCTCGGCATCCGCGTCCACTGAATCTGCAACTCCAGGAAACGCATCCATCGTGTGGTCGCAAGCCCTGGCGAAAAAGCAGAAGCTCTGAAACAAAAAGTAAGTCCTGACTAGCTACATTGACAGATGTTAGTGTCAATCGAGAATAAAGTTTCGCCTGAGAGACTGCATATTTCTATTTAAAATTAATCATACACTGAGAGAAGTTATTTGATAAGAAATTTACAAACGGATATTCCCGATCAAAATGATGGATTTTTATATTCGATCAGGAAATATCCGATGAGAAATATCAGTTCATAATTTTTGGATTGGTTTACCTGATGAAATGTCATTATGATCGGAAATATTCAATTTAATCGAATACCCTGAACGAATATTAATCGGTAGTTTTGATCGAAAATATCTGTTTGTTAATTTTTTAGCGGATAAGTTCTCTCAGTACGGAAAAGTAGTGGTTACCTTTAAGACTACAAGACGTTCCATATAATCGTAACTATAATCGCGAGCGCGAGAGAATATAATATGTAGCGCTTAATATGATGTGTATCAGGCACATTACGGAGCCGAAGCTCCGGAAATATCAGGAATCATGCGTGACGTCTCCCGATCCGTTTACTTTCTCGGTCAAGGACTGTTATGATCGCTTGGCAGTTACCTACATACGCATGGTATTGTTCCCGAAGCCACGTGATTATCAGCCATCGAGACACGTAGCGTTGTGTTATTTATTCATTAATTCAACATTCCATATACTGTAATATCAACGTCATTATTTCATAGCATTTTTAATTCCCTCTTGGCATTCAAACCGTCAAAGAGCACAATTTCTGCGACAATAGTCATTCGACGATAACATTGGTCTGCAAAAAGAGACATTTTTTTGTCACATGGATCAAATTATGTGGTCTATGTAGTATTTTTATACTGAATTAAAAAATGCATATATATTTTTTCTTTATATAATTTTTTTATCACTTAAGATTTTCCAGTGGTGTGATCTTTAAGTTTCCAGAAAATTAATTTTTTTATATTCATGAAGGAAAAGGATTAGAGATAAAAATACAGTCAGTGGCACAAAAGCATATACGCTGTTTTTCCTAGAATGCAAAGTCTTTTTCAAAATTATGAATACAGTCTTAATGTACATTATATGTACTAAAATACATTTACTCTGTACGGCGTCCAATCCCCTCCATTTATTGAATATGCCTTAGCAACGTCGAGGCATGCTCTCAATGAGATTTTCCGCTAATGTCTCGCGTAACGACCTCCATATTGTGCAAAGCTGATACGACAACTGTTTCAAAGTGAAACCTCGTTTTTCCCGAAGCTTCATTTTTATGGTTGCCTATATATTTTCAATAGGTTTAGTGTCGAGAGACTGTCAGAATCAATTCATCGCAATGATGCCGTTTTCACGTTTTATTTTGGAAAATCTCGTTGAGATTATGCCTCGACGTATATGCATATAATGTTCATTAAGACTATGCTCATAATTTTGAAAAAGACTTTGTATTCTAGGAGAAACAGCATACGTAGTCTTGTGCTATTGACTGTAATTATAATAGCTAACAAGCCATCATCTCGGTCTATATAAATTAGTGAACAAATTAGTGAAAATCCTTGAAATCAGTAAAAATTGAAAAATTGATTAGTAAAAATTAAAAGTAAATTAAAGAAGTAAGCAAGATTGTATAAGGTCATAGAAATTTGGAATTATATAGTTTTAAGAAATTTGGAATTACATGTTTGAGGACATGGAGAGCACACATTTTTGTTTTTGTTATTTATTTTTTCATTATTTATAAGTATAAGAAATATATATATGTATATAATATATAATATATATAATAGTTTTTATAATAGTTTTTTGATTAATTTGATAAAAATCGCGTGGGAGGAAATAATCGTTAATTTTAGTTAATTTTATAGACCAATATATTGCTTAAGTGGAGGAACTTTACTCATAAATATGATATATATGATCCTGAGTTATTTTTTAAACAATCATATTTATTGAGATCGAAATATCCGATTAGTATATTAACCTTTACAGTATAAAGGGAGTCAAATTGACCCCAGCATATTTTAAAAGCCCGTATATCTCTTAAACTAATGAGTTTTAAACCATTGGTCCTATCTGTAAAAAGTGATGTTGGATAGAGGTCGTTGCTTGTACATGGCGAAATACCTGCGTCTCTGTGTACTGAAACGCCACGTGGTTAAAGTTGTCCGTGTAGCACCTGTGATCCTCTTTACACTTTGTCTATGCTTTTTGTGCAAGAAAATAAAAATTTTTTTCGACAAAATTTGTTTTGTTTTTACTTATTTTATAAAAATATATGAATATTTATTGACACAAGCTATAAATATAGACCTAATCTATAAATACAGCATATTTCTCGCTATACACGTGTTTTCACAAAGTTAATTATTATTTTATTTTTTCACATATTTCATCTAAACTATCTATTTTTGTATACTAATATACAAAATAAATAATGCAAAGTAAAGAAAAAAATTGTTTATCCTTAAATCCTGATCTTCATATTTCAAAATTTGCAACAATTTATGCCCTAAACTTAAGCACTAACTAATCGTTATTGGTAAATTCGTTATATTTTTTTCATGAAAGTTTGATCACTAAACTTTAGTTTTCCGTTGGATATTTTGCTCTATGATAATTTTTTCAAAAGTTATAATTTTTTTATCATAACAGTACATTTTTTGTTTTTTATTTTATATATTCGTAAAAATAATGTATTTAAACAAACTATTGTACAATATTTCTATTCAGATCTCAATTTGGAATGTTTGAAGATATTACCTGAATTTTTTCAGGCTTTTTCAAAAACTTTTACTCGCTCAAAAACGTCAAAAAGGTCAATTTGACCTCTCTTTACAGTGTGAGGTTGCAAAAAGCCTTTACAACGTAAGGGTTAAAAAAGAGCAGCAATGAATTAACATGTCCTTGCTATGAATGGAAAATATATTATTTTATAGCATTTAAGTACTTTTTGGTCATTCAAATGGTCAAAATGGGATGATAACTTTTACTATGACTATCCAACCGGGGAAACCGGGGAAACCGGACACGTTCACAGTAGAGGTAGGTACGCAAAACGCTTTATTTATGCATTTATCGTGAAAGGAACGGTGGAAACGGCATCGTAAAATGTCCCCTTTAGAACACAGCTACTTCCCCTAAGGTTTTATTAAAATCGGAAAAATATTGCAGCTAAAAAAAAGAAAAGTGTGATTTGGAAGCAGCCGAGTAAATTTTCTCGAAATTTCATGTAAACATTTTTTATTGTGAATAAATCGATTTAAGTGATGCGTCATTAGTTAGAATGAAGTTTCCTGCAGCTATATGGTATTTTAACATTTTGTGTAATAAAAGTAATTTTTATTTTATGGAGTGAGTGAAATCGAAGAAATGATTTGTTTAATTACGTCTGCAAATGAGGTTACATTAGTGGGAAGTATTATACGAGATTATGTACACTTGAACGCATGGATGTTATACTATTAACTAGATCGATACTCACTAAAAGTTCCTAAACAGCCGTCTCCAGCTACGCGTTTCTCATGACTGTTGATTAATTTAGCAAGCGAGAATGTGTCCACAATATGACATTTTGACAGCTTGACATTTCGTATACATCTCTGTAAAAAATGAGTTATCTGCTTCCATGTGACAGTTAATCAATAGAGGAAAAGTGAAAGTTTTAAAAAAGAGAGAGATAAGTAAGAGATTATACAATTAATTTTGTAAAAATGCATGATTGCAATTAGTTACAATCAGAATGATCTGATTTAAATTTAATGATCCATAGTTAAATTTGTATACGTCAGTAAGGGTTATCCGCTTACATGCAACTTCATATGGGGAGACAGACAATTTGACCACGGATTCAAATCAGTTCATATAATTAATTGCAATTATTTACCTTTAAAATTAATTATATAATCTCTTACTTACTTCTCTCATAAATTTTTTTAATATAAATTTTTAAATGTAAATTAAAAAAAGAAGTAAAATCACACTATATTCTCTGCACTTATTTCTGAACCAAGATAGTAGTAATAAACTATATAACAAAAGAATTTTAAGAGGATGCTATACTTGAAAACTTTACTGACTAAATACTGATTTTCTCTCTCTCTTACAAAGTTTACGTCATATTGATTACACAAAATTACAAATACTTTGATACAATAAAAGTATCTGCAAATCGGAGCATTGCTTAGTATGTGATAAAAATGCTAAAAACATTCAAAATTGACATTTTGAGTTCTCGGTTAGCGTAAATATTTGTGTGTTAGTACAACTTCAGGAAAATTTCAAAGAATATTATTATTGTATCTTTACATCTGAATTTTGAAGCTTAAAAATATATGATAAGTTTGCAGAAAGATTTCTATATATGCGTGATTATATTTT
The DNA here is from genome assembly GCF_010583005.1 of Odontomachus brunneus. NCBI lineage: Eukaryota > Metazoa > Arthropoda > Insecta > Hymenoptera > Formicidae > Odontomachus > Odontomachus brunneus. The sequence continues at coordinate 1,505,015 of NW_022639488.1, read as the reverse complement.
AAATAAAGCAGTATATATTTATATAAGATCTATATGCACAAGAAATACGAAAATAGTATTGTAATCGTGTTAGTGCACAGAGGAAAGAGATTTCTTTCCTTTGGATTTAATAAATTTTATTGGATTTAAACAAAGACTATTGGAATGATGCAAAGAGACTAATATTTAATCAATAAGTATGATTATTTGGTTTTTCAAATAATTTTATTATTTGTTCCAAATAATAACACTTTATTTTAATTTTTTATTTTACTAAAAGAATTCGATAATTCTGTTTAAATAATTTTAAGAAATTTGACGATTTCATTTCTGCATTGCAGACGGTTTACCTTTCTATTATTCCATCGTATACGTTTTTCTTTCTCCCTGATGTTCCATCCAAATACTCTATCATTCCATGATGCGGGCACCCGCCCTTAAACTGACCACAATTTAGGTCACTTGACTTTAGGGATCGTGTGAGAATTGGAGATGTCAATTAGCTTTGACAGTATATTTAGGGTACTATGATTATAATAGATCCTTATAATGTCCACAAAATCTTTCTCACGTCACACTTAATAATTGAAAATAATGCAATAGCAGTTGATATAATATGGTGAATATTAATAAAATAAAAATATTAATAAAATATACGTTACTGAAACAGTGAGTTGGCCTTTGAACCAAATATTATATTGGTTAATTCAAATAATATATTAAACTAAAAAACAAAATGTTTAAAACAATAGTTCGTTTTTCAATCATATAATATAATTCAGTTCAACGCAGAACAAATTTAAATTACAACCAAAAAATATATTATTTAATTCAAAATTTTTCTTAAATGATGAAATTTTCTTTTAGTAAATTTTTCTTGAATAATAATAAACGATAAATAAGAAATAATTTTATTTCTTACATAAAATTTTCCTTAAATAAAACAACACAATTTAATCATATTTGATGTAAAATTTTACATCAAATATATATATCAAATACATACATACATACTTGATATAAAATAATGTCGTTTGATATAACATTGTGTCGTTTGAGTCAAACAAATAGAAATTCTGAATCCAAAGAATCCTTTTTCTGCTTATTTAACATGACGTTTTGACGATCGTCTCTACGTTTTCTAGGTTCATCATTCACTTTAGCATCCTTTTAAGCGATGAAGAGTTTCTCAAACTGCACGAATATGTATTTTACATGCTGCTAACCTACTTTGCTTACGGACGTGTTCCGTACCGGGATAGATAACTCCGCAAAGATGCTGCATGTTTATATTTTAGTTATTAGAAAAAATTTTAGTTAAAGAAAAAAAAATTTTTTTAAATGGTTATAAAAAGTGTCATATCTATAAAATAAAAACATACAGAAATATTGTCTCTATCTTGTTTGTCCAGTCTGTCGTAACATTTAGTTGACAGAAAAGTTTTATCAGCGAAATTCTAGAAGGTTTACGAGCGTGTCCCGATCTCCCCTAAGCAACGAATCGCATCAAGATCGAGACAGCTAATTGGCAGCACAGAAAGTAAACAACAATGAGACAACAATCTTTTTACGAGTGGAAAATACCGGATGCGTTCTGAAATTCATCGAGGTAAAAGCGTCGCGACCATTTTTCCATTGATTGCGCACAATGCGTGCGATCGAACGCAGCGAAAGAAATTCGCTCGCTCCTCTATTTATTCGTTTTGGATCGATGTTTGTTACGGTGTGTGCGATATTCATGCTACCGTTAACAGATGCACCGCGCGTAAAATTTATGACTATTAAACGCGGGAGCGGAATTATTACTGTAAGTGGACATGCTCATAAATGTCACGTAATTCGCAATGCAATTTGCTGGCGCCGTACAGCGTCACGAAATTACTAATCGAATCGCCCTTCTGATCGTATGAATTTTGAAGTAACAATGCGTTCGTAATATCTGCCTGCCGTAATATCCCCGCTTTTGTTCATGTAATCCCTGTGGTTTGAGAACGGGAACTGCAGTCGCGCGAACACGCAGCGATCATTCGTTGCTAAAACTCGCGCACGCTGACAAACTCTAAGTGTGATACTTACATGCTGCGACATTTGTATAAGCTGCGACAAGCTGCTCGGGCATAAAAGTTTCTCATACGCATCCCGTGAAGATATGGCTGCGTTTATTTTCAATTTCGCCGCGGCAGGGATCACCGCTCCTTAAATATGATACGACCGGCTCATTAAAAATCCCTGTTCGCTTTGTTATCTAAAAATATTTATTCTGTCGAATTGTACCATAAATTTGCAAAATATACACTGCCTGTGCGTACACATACAAAATATGCACTCGCAAACGAATGACGGCGTATTTGTGGTTATGCCGATAGCAATTTGTAAAATGGATCGCAGCACATTAATGGCCATGTGAAATGCGAATTAATTAATGGCGTACTTTTAGCAGAATCGATTTGTGCGCGTTTATACACCGCGCGTCCAAACTAAGTTACACCAAGTTACAATATTAGACGTATCACGCGGTCTGGTATCGTAACTGATTTAAAGTAATAAAGTAGTTTAACATCAATAATAAATTACAGTGACCGGGAGCAAAGACGGTCGAATTGATTGGTCACGATAGGAAATAAATTTTAGCCGGTTAAACTGCTTATCAGAATTCTTCTTATCGAGCCAATTGCGTTCGATATACCTGTATCGCGCCGTTCATTTTCGCGCCGTTAAAATTTAACAAGGACTGCACTTACGCGAAATATTTTGCAACAAAGGATTAGCAGAAGGAGCCAATTAGCTGAAATGCAGCCATGGTAGTTACATGGAAAGAGAATTTTATATTAATTTTTATATTAAAATGACTATAGAATAGTTTAATATCACAATAGTCTACTCATGTTAGATGAAATTATTAGAACAAATATGAAGATTAATATCTAGTGATTGGTTCTTATATTAATCAATCTTTTTCACTAGTTATTATCTTTGGAGCCTTTATGAATTTTTATTTATTATAGAACTTTTGTAACTGAGAAATATATCGACATATGTATGCCTTGTGCCTTAATTAGAGTAAAGTTGCCGAATATGGGGAGATTTCCTAGTATGGAGAATTGCAGTTTTGATCACGACGATGTAGTGTGATTCATGAATTGCCTTCAAAACTCTTCTACATAGTGATCTTTTCCTATGTAAAACGTCATTAATATCTAGTAAGCGAATGACACGTGCAGTAGATGAAAAAATATTCTGTATTGTCCAGAATAATTTTCATACTTTCATAAGATTTATTATAACTTACACAAAGTAAGTTATCTTGTAGTTATTATATCATAGTCATACAAGTACAAGTAATAAAATGAAGCTGGTATTAGATTTGTAAACTAATGGGTTACAAATCGAACTTCATTGAATATCAATTGCTCGATATGATATAATATATTAATTGATAATTAATATGTTAATTGTTCTAATGGATTGTCTAAATATAGGAAAGTTTGAGGTAGTTTAATATAGGAAACCCCATAGTGGCGTTTGTCATTTTTGCGTTTAAGACTAAAGGAATAATGTTTCCAACATTCGTTTTATTTTAAAGTTTCTCCTCTATTCTTGAATTTTATTTACTTAATTTTGATATTTTAATATAATGTTGTATATTTCATAATATTTATTATTTGTTAATATGCAAAATAAAATAATAAAACTATAACATAAAATAAAATAATAAAATTATAACATTAATATCTTCTTTAAAACCTACTAAAATTTAGTATAAGTTATATGATAAAATGATTTCCTTAAATTAGAAACTTGGTTGTCTAATATGGAGAAAAGGCATATATTTTCTAAAACAATTATATCTAAAAAACTAATAATTTTATAACTAATAATTATAATTTTATAACTAATAATTTTACAATGTGTTTAAGAGGATAATTTTACAGATATATCTTTATAAAATATTATACATATTTCATCAAATCAAATTATAGACAAAGTTATAAGTTCTTACAAAACCTCCCTATATCAGATAACTTTATTGTTCTTTGCTATATGTGTTATATATACTGTTATGCAGCGTGAACTTATCAGTTTATCTGAACTCATTTTTTCTGCTTTAATGGGCAAAACTATTTGTTTAACTTATCAATAACTCTAGAACTATTAAAAAGGAAACCAAAACTCTTAATAGTTAATGATTTTTTGCAAAGTGATATTTAGTTAGAAATTAACTTTACATATATAATTTTACTCTGAAGTGTTCTCTGTGTATACGTAGATATAGTTGGCGATGTGCATGCAATAATATGAAGATCATAAATACAATTTATGAAACAAAAGCCAATTTTCTGTCATTGCTAATTGGTACGGACGATTGAAATCGAGCGCCAAGAAGTTACTTTTTTTAAAGCGAATCAGTAAAAATATTTATGATTAAATAAATAAAAGGACTATTTCATTTCTCACTGATTTTGATTAGTGGAAGTAAGTTATTTTATTGCAAGATCTGTAACATACAAATTCGTTATGTATTATACCAAATTCAGCTTTCTGCGTTCGATATGATGGAATTAACAATTTTTACGCGTCTTGCGTGCAATGATACTATATTCGGAAAATGTATCAATAATGATAACAATCGCAACGACTGTTGGAAACATTATTTGTTTAATCTTGATTGTAAATCTTAGAGGTGATCTTAGAGCTTTTTAATTTAATAATTTTTATTATTTATTTGGTTTTAAAGGCAAAAATGACAAACGCCTCTATGTAGTTTCTTATATTAGGCTATCTCAAATTTTCCTATATTTAGACAGTCCATTAGAACAATTAATATTATACATATTATATCGAGCAATTAATATTAGAAGTTAAATTCTTAACCTATTAGTTTGCAAATCTAATACCAGCTTCATTTTACTACTTGTACTTATATGAATATGATATAATAACTTTAACATAACTTACTTTACGTAAGTTATAAATAATAAGTGATTTCTTGAGTGAGATGCTTTACTGATTGCACTGTTACAATTAGTGGCACAAGAGTGCCACTAAGCTTTTTCCCTACTATATAAAATCTTTTTCATAATTATGAACATTCTTAGTGTACATTATATGCATTAAAATGCGTTTATCTAGTACGGTGTACAGTCCACTCATTATTAAATATGCCTTGATAGGCCTTGATGCATCGAAGGCATATTCTGAACGAGATTTTCTGCTGATGTCTCGGGTAACAGACCTCCCTATTGTGCGAAGTTAATATAATTGTTTCAAAGTGAAAACTCGTTTTTCCCGCGAAGCTTCATCTTGATGGTTGCCCATATATTTTCAATGAGATTAGTCAGGAGACTGTGAGGACTAATCTGTTGTAATAATGCCGTTTTCACGTTTCCATTTCGTACATGTCGGGCTTTCGTTCAAACTATCATGTAGGTACTAACACGAAACTGAGATCTAGCTTTCAAAGCACTCTAACTTAATGTATTATCAACTTTGCCGCACGAAAATGTTGCACGCTAGATACCAACTGTTAAAATTATTGCGTACACGTTCTTGTGTCATTGACCGTATAACTGAATTATCAGTTACACTGAGAGAAAAATGTATGATATTTGGAACTATAATGGCATAGTAAAAATATTATAGTTAGGAATATAATTTTTATAATAAATGTTACCATAATATTTGTAATATTTACAATATAAGTATAGTATAACTGACCCGTGTAAAATTTTTACCAAGAATTATAATTATTTGAAATAAAAAATATGGTAAGGTGGCAAATATTGAATGGTAAGAGAAATTAACTATTTTATATAGTCAATACAATTGGAATATTTAGAAAATATAGGTACATGTAACTATATTCCCAAAAGATGCTTTACCATATATATAGAGTAATAAGATAGTGACCATAAATCTGTGTTCATTCTACTATATCTTAGATGAATTATAAATATATATTTGAGGCCAAAACGAACTATAAAATATAGTGAGATTATAGTTATTCCAACTATTTTTTTCTCTCAGTGTATAAGTACAGAATTTCAGTGAAGAATACATTGATTGTGCTTTGGAGAGCATACGAGCTACATACAAAAATCCATCTGTTTCTTTTAACTGCACGAGATAAAAATAAATTTTTATCTCTCAACGCGAATGCATTTTATCTGCAACGCACTGAGAGAAAAAAATAGTTGGAATAACTATAATCTCACTATATTTTATAGTTCGTTTTGGCCTCAAACATATATTTATA
>NW_022639488.1:1489682-1498651 GCF_010583005.1 Odontomachus brunneus | reverse complement strand
TATTAACTATATAAAATAGTTAATTTCTCTTACCATTCAATATTTGCCACCTTACCATATTTTTTATTTCAAATAATTATAATTCTTGGTAAAAATTTTACACGGGTCAGTTATACTATACTTATATTGTAAATATTACAAATATTATGATAACATTTACTATAAAAATTATATTCCTAACTATATTTTTCCTAATATTTTTACTATGCCATTATAGTTCCAAATATCATACATTTTTCTCTCAGTGCGGCAGTGCTATCAAGACGACCAGTCTTTCGTTCGAATCGCTGTCTGAGATTTGGCTGATAGTACTAAGTCACTTTTTTCGTATATGTCACATACGTATCGCGCGCGGAGTACACGCACAAAAAATACGCAACCGCGCGAGCTGGTCGTGAAGTTTTTGCGTCGCCTTGTCTCGTCGGATTAGTCTCGATCGATCGACACGCCGGCGGAAAGTGAATCGAAGAGCGACCCGATACTCTCGCGGAGAGTTTCAATACTCCCGACACGGCAGTCGATTCCGGCTTGACTCGGTTACTCGTGAGCAATAATTGCCCCCTCCTTTGCATTCCGAAGTATTCTCTTTGAAAAAAAAACATGGGAATTCGCGGAAAAGTTAGAATGTTCGGCAGTTTCGCGTACTCGAGATCTCCGCCCTCACTTATTGCCGTATCGGGGGTCGGTACAGCTCGGAAGCTTATTATCGCTTCGATGTGGACCGACGTGGAAATCGGCGCCAGTTTGCGACGTGTTCTGCTCCGGTGAAACAGTACGATCAGCGCGGTAATTGCTACGGATAGAGAAACTCGTCGGGAATTCGCGGCCATGAACGATCCCTTTGAGGAGAATTTTCGTGATTCTAACGTGAGCGCGTTTCCGGCGAGTCTCATGCAAGGCGACCGATCGACTGCTCGACAGCCCGACAAAATGGTTCCTTTTGAGGCATTTCACCTTTGTCTGAGCGGAACTTCTCGCGCAGTAATCCGACCGAGAGAGTACACATTCGATTTCAGCTGCAATCCGACCTTCTCACGGAAGTAGATCCTTCTTCTTTTTCTTGTTAATGGCTAGGGATCCAAGGTCAATCACTGGTTCAAATATTATAGACTATCAACAATATCGTAATACAACGCAGAATTAAAAAGAATTTGTCGTCATAAGAACCTGAAAACCTCGCTAGTCAAGCGTAAGTTGCCTCTGCAATTTTTGTGAGAATGGATTAAAGTAAACATGAAAGTCTTATATGGTTTTGTAGTATTTGCAATAATAGTTGAAATATTAATTAAAAAACATTGGTGAATGATCACGTGCGACATGATAGATAAGCTGTGCTGTTGTGTGCTTGTACATTAAGAACAAAAAGCTTTTTATCACTTTGCAAATAACCACGTAGATTTTTAGTTATTAATAAAAGATAATTTACACATGATTGTGCGCGATAAATTTCTTTTAATTAATCTGTAAAAATCTATGTGGTTATTTGAAAAGTGGTGGAGGACATTTTTATTTAGTTTGACCAGGGTTGGGAAGTAATTCGTTACTTGTAACGAAGTTACAGTTACATTTACATTTTTTCGGTAACTGTAATTTAACTTAGTTATTTTTTTCCCACCTGTAACTGTAACTTAACTTAGTTACTTATTTTTAGTAACTTGTAACTTTTTTAACAGTTACTTTAATAGTTATTTAGGAACGTAAAAATAAAATTAAAATTATATAGTAATCGTATATTAATTTAATAACCCAAATAGCACAGAGAATTAAAAAAGAATTAAAAAAGAATATAGTCGTATTCTTTTTTATCAATCCACTTAACAAATTTCAAATCTGTACTTAATATAATAAAAATTTAATGATAACCTTATATAGATAAAAGAATTTAATCACATGCTCCATAAATGCGTTGATAAATTTCCTAGATAGCACAGAGAATTTAAAGAGAATTCAGTCGTATATCATCAATTCTGAGTTTATTTTCAGATGCAAAAAGAATTCTTCAAAGTTTAGTTCAGCGAAAAGAATTCTTTCTGCATTTAAAAATGAACTCAGAATTGGTGACATATGACTGAATTCTCTTTAAATTCTCTATGCTATCTAGGAAATTTATCAATTTATGGAGCATGTGACTAAATTCTTTTATCTCTACAAGGTTATCATTAAATTTTTATTATATTAAGTACAGATTTGAAATTTGTTAAGTGAATTGACTAATTAATATGATAGATATTAATTATAAAATTCAATTCTTACAATTTAGTAAAGCTTAAAATGTATGATTCTTGTATTTACAATAATAATTTATAATAATTTCAAGAAAGTAACTTAAAAGTAACGACTCGTTACTTTTTGAGTAACTGTAACTATAACGAGTTATTTTTCATAGCCAGTAACTTGTAACTGTAACTAGTTACATTTTTAGCAAAGGGAACTGTAACTGTAACTAGTTACTTTTAAAAAGTAACTTCCAGCCTTGAGTTTGTACCTAATGCATAAGTATGCAACGGTAGATGGTGCTACTGAAGTTCATCAATCATATTACAACACATTTATCAATCTTCCTTAATTAATATCTCTTCTTAATTAATATATCTTCTTTAATTAATATCGATTAATAAAGATTTATTGTGAATATCGCAAAATGGTATGGGACTTTTACGTTCACCTCAATCCATTCTACGTTCCCATAAAAAATTGCGGAAGAGAGTCTAAGACACCCTGTATAGATTTTTATACTGAGCTGTGTTTTGTCGATAAAAGTGCCTCTAAATATTTATGACTTATAAATTTTACGATTGGCTTTCAGTTATATTTAGAGGATTTTATCGATAAGAAAGAGTTTAGAATAAAGACCATACATTATATACTGCTGTAAGAGGGATGAAGTTATTGGGAGATCTATGAGTTCATGCGAATCTTTGTTTAGTTGACATCCGTATGTTGGTATTAGAAAAATAATTCGATATATTAGCCATCTATGTATATGTTTTGACATTTCAAAGTATATTTTGTGGTGTAAGTGATAGTTCAAAGAAATACAGTTGTTTTTGTTGCGGCTCGAAAATGGAAGACAGTAATGATTTTTTTCCACTGCATTAAGTTTTTTGCTTTTGTAAAAATTGTTAGAATTAGACTGAAATGTTTTGCCTGACCTACATAGAGACCTTCATATTCATCCGATATTGCTCTCTTTAATTATCATGTATTTCGCTCATTAAAGAACTCCGTTGATGGTATAATTGGAACGTTTTTCCACCAGAAAAACATAAGAGTTTTATAAGAGAGAAATTATATCATGAAAAATGGTAAAAGATTGTTATAACAAAATGGCGGATATATTATTGATTAGAATTGATATAGGATTGAAGGTTGTTTTTAATAAGAATAAAATATATTTAAATTTTATTTAAAAATCCACATAAATTTATAGATCAATTACATAGCATTAGTAAGAAAAGGCAACAGAGAGTAAGATACTTTTCTTGTCTAATTGTCTAGTTGGCGAGCAGAACGAAGGAGGAGAAGCGATTACATGATCAAAGCGTGTTCTCTTTCTTTCACTAAGTTTTATTCTCTTTTTTGTTTTTCCTACATCGACTCCTTCTAAGTTTGTGACAAAGAGTAGATGACTTAATTCATCTCTGTTCCTTAATTTTGTTACAAGTCTTTCGGCAAGATTGCGTAGTTTATTCTATAAGTCTACACATACATTGGAAAGAAAAACTTGGTTGAATTAATCAGAATTCAGGATACATCAAGCGGACTGTTTAGTAAGAGATAAACAAACTATATTTTTGGTTAAGGTAACTAGACAGATTTGGCTACAAGCGTTTGGTTAAAGCAACCAGATATGTTTGATTACCTTAACCAAACCAAATTAAATTATATCCACATTTCCTTTTAGAAATTCTATTACTTTTTAACTAAACATCGTTTTTTAATGTTAGTGTATGATTATTTTGCTTGAAATTTAGTTGTGATTTGATGTTATATTGTATTTAGAAAACTCGTCTTTTTTCTGGATAGGATTTGAACTCAGGACGATCTCCGGATTATGAGTCGTTTGTCTACGTCACTTTATCAATTGACAGATCCATTATATATTATTTGTGTTATAATCGTTGAATACCAGAATATGTGATTATAATAACCATAAATTTTTTTAAGTTCAACCAACAGTCGTTGACCAAACATATCACGTTCATAACTATCCTATACTTTCTAATTACAATAAACAGATACTTGGATGTTTTATTGGGTCAGCAGTAACCATACTCTGATTAAACTTAAATATGTTCTGCTTGGCTACCAGAATATTTCATTATAATAACCAGAAATTTTGTTTAGTTAAATTAAATCTTGTTTAACCAAACATGTTATGTTAATTCAACTGAGGTTTTTATCCGTGTATGGTACAGATAATTATGTTATGCTATGCTACAATAACTAAGTCACAGACCGCTACATAACTGAACCACTAGTTATAAGTATAGCGTTTCAGTGAAAAATTTACAATACTGATTGTACTTCAAACGGCACGTTGAGAGGGACACTGATCATATCAATCGTCATCGAACAATCTTCAAGTAAATTGACTAAATTTGCTCATGTTAATCGTCCATTAAACAGCCTTTAATCAATTTAATTTAAGTTAATTAGCAAAAAATGATACATAGAAGCAATTGACAATCTGCTCATGCAGCAGAATTGCGAGCAATTAAATATAGTTTTAATTAATTAAACGTGTTGATCAATATAAAATTGATCAATATAAGCAAATTTATATGAAAGCTGTTTAATTAACAATTGATCTCAAATTCAATTGAAAACTGCTTGATTGACGATTGGTTTTAACGAATTCAATTAAAGACTATTCAATTGATGACTGATATAAGTCAGAGGAATTAAAGGTCGTTCAATTAATAATTGAACTTAAGAGACTCAGTGTGTTCTTTAAAATATTCTTTACTGTACAAGAATACACTTCACTGTATAAGAATATACTTCAATATATTCTTCACTGAAATGCTATACTTATAACTAGTAGTTATAAGTCCAGTTATGTAGAGAGTATTCTATAACTTAATTATTATAGCATAAAAGAATTATTTATCTATATCTATAATATCATAGATTTATAAAATAAATTTATGATATAGATTTATGATATATTATAGAAAGTCTAAAATAAACTGCGCAATCTTACCGGATGGCTCATAACAAAATTAAGTAACAGAGATAAATTAAGTCATCTGCTCTCTATTACACAGTATTCTAAATGGAGCGATGTAGAAGAAACAAAAACGAGAATGAAATGCTCAGTTATAACGTTAAATTTTTGTCTAGCAAGAGCTATATATTTAGTGAATCAATCAAACTATATTGTCCTTCTTTTTCTTCTTGTTCTTATTGTAAATTCTTATAAATGGCTAAATTTGGCTATATTTTGGCTATAAATTGGCTAAAAGAAGAGAATTGGCCATAGAAGGAGGAGGTGGCGGCGGGAGGTGCCGTGCGTTCGAGATCTGCGTATCTTTTTCGTTCCAGAGAGAGAAAAATATCGAGAGCGCGGTTTTGCTAGGCCGGGACTCGAATCCGAGTCTTTTGCTTGCCAGGCAACTGCTAAACCACTGAGCTACCTGACGCTCTACGCTCACGGCACTCTCCTCCTCCAAGATATCGCTCAGAGATGCCGTTCGGAAGCGACATCTCTGGCGCGATCCCGAGTGCACGGCGACTACAGAGAGAAACAATGTTACTGTACCAAATGATACAGCTGTCAGTCTCTCAAAGTCAAAGGTTGCTATCCTTTAAGACCTGCTGTCCATGTATGCCCGTCTCCACCGTTGCCTCTCCTCATCCGATGCAAATAATACAAATAAACCCCGGGGTCGACACCAATTTTTTGGCAGCCCCCGAGTGCTTGGACGCAATGCGCCATGGGGGATCCACCATAGAAGGAGGGGGGCGTACTAGGTGGCGGCGGGACGAAAAGGTGGCTAAATACAATGTCCCAAAGACCGGTCATTGGTGCAAATATTATACAGAGCGTTAACAATATAGTAATATAAATTTTCAGAATGCTGATCACATGCAAGCCCGAAGGGAAGAAACGGGTATCGCTCGATTCCTCGCGAACGCTCGAAGCGTGCATCGCGCAGCGAGAAGCGAGGGCGATCGCCATGTACCCGAAACTGATTGGATTATAGTTTAATCATTCGGCAATTAATTTCCGTGTATGGGTCCCGCGATTGCAAAATGCATATTCTATATAGCCGCCTTGTTCATTAATAGTATCGGTATACTTTTATCATAAAATAATAACGGTCAAATCATCACGCCCTATCGTTAATAAACAGGCATCGGGATCGCGGTGCAGCGGGCGTATTTGTGAATGCATTAAATCCGTTGAATAATTACGCAGCAGGCGCGCAGTGGACATCGAAAATGCGCGGCGGTCATGACCGCCTACTCGCCCGCCTGCCTCCAGCGTGTTATTGTTTACTACACAGCTGTCTGCCAATTTTGTGGCTACGCTTTCGTGCAAATGCGCACCTAAAACGAAGATTGCGACGCATATGTACCTAACTGGAAATTTATCCTATGGTCCTGATCGATCCCAATCAATTATCTGAGTCGTATAAAGAGATATTATTGGATCTTGATAAGTCATGTAACTCTGCATGATCAGGACCTTATTAATCCTAGAAATCTAAACATAGATAAAATTTACCCAGATCAACTTTCCAAACGCTACCCTTTTTAAAAACATGTGATTTGCTTTTATATTATATCCTTTTTCAACTGATTGGATCACAGAAACATTAATAGATACATATTTTTCGATGTCTTTTACACCGATTTAAGGGGTACACTTATGTAGAATTTTCAGAAATCGTTTTTTTTTCTTTTAAAATACACTTTAGGGTCTTAAGAATGAAGTGCGAGTGGTTTTATAGCGATAAGCAGTTTTTTTCCAAAGTTACAGGCTCCCGCGCTAAGCCGGACCGAGCGAGCGGGCGGTACTTAGAAACGTTTAGGATTCATAGAGTACAAATATTTATACCTACAGTTACCTGTGACGATTTTAAGCTTTCTAATTAGCACATAGATGGTGTGAATACTCTATTACTTTCAAATGTATTAGTATAATTGTCAGTATAGCTGTTGAGCATTTTGACATTTCTATGTGCTAGTTTAATAATGAAATGTGCAGTGTTATGCACATAATGCAAGTTCTGGGTATTATTGTAAGCCCTAACTGCTATAATGTTTGTCGAGGCCGATGAACACCGTATCAAGCTCTCTGATCGTTCACTCAGCGATGTGGCGAAAGAGGCTCGCTGGAGCTTAAAAGCTGCGAGAAAAGACGAAGAGGAAAATCCTGCTGCTGAAGAGCAACTTTATGGTCCTAGGATCGCAGACTAAAGATAAATTTATTAAAAGTAAAAAATTTCAATTGTTAATCTAAAAATATTAACATTTAAAACTTTAAACGCATTTTTCTCAAAACAGCATTTTTAAAGTTGGCTAACAGTAGAACTTAAACAATTTTTAACTAATTTACTTCAAATTTTAACAGTATTTAAGAAATTAATTTTTCTAGAGAAATACGTAGGATTTTTTTGAGACATTTTTTGAGTTATAGCTGATTTTACTTGATTTTTTGTGGAAAAATAGAATTTTTCCTTTAACCTCCGCCATTTTGTAAAAAATCAATATTTTCCAAAACGGCTATGTATTTCTTTAGGTATTGGAGTAAACAAAATTAAAAAAAAATTTTTTTTATTCTAGACCAAAAATTACAGTACTTATGCTGTTAGCTGCGGATTACTTTGTCAAATCGACTGTCTTCTTCATGCTGCTGCAGATCCACTATTTTGTAAAATTTAATTATGAAAAAATTATTTTTTGTATTTTTTGACATGCCTAATAAAGTTATCAAATTCATTTTTTAATAGCACGATTTAGTAATTAAAAAGAAATTCCCAAATATAGACCTCATTTTCAGCCGGTTACATAAGTGTTATCCCTTAAAGAGAAAGGATTGTATTTCGATTATTCTTCCGGAATTTAAGAGCAAATGAAAATGCGCTCGGTAAAAGTTACTCATGTTTTGGGGTTTATATAATTTCTTGATATTTCTAGGATTCTAGAGTTAATAATTGCAATTATTAATAAGTAAGACGTTATTAATCATTGGGACTCGATAACATCATCTTATACAAATCAAATAACTGAGCTGTATTTAAGTGCGCACGCGTGTGTGTAAAATATGTCATTATGTAATAAAATTAATTTTTATTAATTACCTTATTGCAATGTTGTAGGAATGGGAGTAGGAGAGAGAAAGGAAAAAGTTAGCTAATATTTAATTATCTGAAAGCTCGCACATAATACCTGACTATATGACTATATGTAATTCAGCATAATGTTCAAAATAATCAATATTTTCTAATCTTAAAGTATCTGATAGAATATTAGATCAATACATCCTAACCTTAAGAAACTACATCATACCAAAGTAAACATAAAACAAATCGTTATATTCTAGTTATCGAAAATAAGTTTGCATTTCTTTTTTCTCAAAGTAAAATACTGTAATAGTAAAAAAAGCTAAAAAATTTTGAAACAATAAAATCGATAACGATAAAACAATTAAACAATAAAATATTTCTCTTATTCCACGAGTTATACACGAACCTGCGTCATTACTTCGATTATACTATAAAAAATACAATACGTTTTTGAAATTTCTTGGAAAGGAATCTCACAAAAAACGAATAAAAAGCAGCAATATTTTCACTTGAGATGATAATAAAAGTATTACCATTCGAAATCGCAAGAATAAATACTTTACTCAAATTTAGAATGGATTTTTACTCCATATAAGCGAATATTTCAATCAATTAGGGTGATGTCGAAGTCGAGATCTTTACCGACTTTTTTGCAATGTTGTATTGTATATT
>NW_022639488.1:1472445-1489672 GCF_010583005.1 Odontomachus brunneus | reverse complement strand
CGCACTGAAGAAGCGAGCCTCGCACTGAAGAAGCGAGCCTCGCACTGAAGAAGCGAGCCTCGCACTGAAGAAGCGAGCCTCGCACTAAAGAAGCGAGCCTCGCACTGAAGAAGCGAGCCTCGCACTGAAGAAGTGCGCCGCGCTGAAGAAGCGAGCCTTGCGCTGAAGAAGTGCACCGCGCTGAAGAAGCGCGCTCCGCTGAAGAAGCGGCAACGAGGCCACCAACAACTGTACCAGCAGTTTGGAGACAGCTCCCCAGAGGCCGAGGCAGAAGGTCCATCCGGTCAGACGCCGCGGACACGGACACCCTCACCAACGCGGGCTGGGACGCCGTCCCCACCCTGGTGGGAATCTCTCTCAGCGCCAGCATCTGCGACGACCGACGTATTCATCACAGCGCCGTGGAAGCTCCCAGCGAAGGACACGTCGTCCCCAGAGCAAGGGACTGAACGCGACGGCTCGACGAGCCACAAGACGCAAGGAACAATCTCCAAACACACACACGTACACATACACACACGTGTAGCACACACACCAATAAATGATTCTTGTTACTTGTTAAAAGAACAGCGAGTGTCATTACATCCTCACCGCGAGCGACCGATCACGCATAAAAGAGGCAACCGCCCAACACGCAACAATAACCCCCAAAATTGGTTTCAGAGAATTATAAATTACTCCTACACAATAAAAATACGTGCGAGAATGAATTGGAACATTGCTCAATATGCGACAAAAATGATAAATAATTTGAAAGTTGAAATTTCGAGTGTAAATCAACTTTTCAGATGCTGACAATTAAAGTAAATATTCGCATGATACAAAAAATCTGTAGCTTGTACTTATATACTGAACGTGAGTTTGCTCCGCTCAGGAAAATTTTAAAGAACATTGTTATACTTTTACATCTGAATTTAGAAGTTTAAAACATCGTAAAAAATTTGCAGAAAAATTTCTATATATGCTTGCTTCGGTTTTTCGCTGAATATGGTAAAACTAAGTAACTCATATTTCCGTAAGATCTATGTGTACAAAACATACGAAAAGGATGTGATTGTATCAATCACGATTGTTTCTACGTTATCGACATTTTTGCACTTCGTTATAGATTCCCTCTAGTATCTGTAAGGTACATAAGATTCACTCTAATTTTGATTAAAAATATTTACTTGGTGGAGAACTCACGTATGAGTAAATATTTACTTGGTGGAGAATTCACGTATGAGTAAATTCATATATGAGTGAAAATCCACTTAAAACTCACTCTATTTTTCTAATGAGACTTCATTCCAAGAAATTGGGATAGAATTAGGATAGAGATAAATTTTAGGATCTAAAAATCTAGAATTTAGAAAAATTTGGGATTCCTGGCGTAAAAATAGAAAAGAGATGTCTGTATCATTTTTCTACAGTCAGACGCAAAAATTAGTCGTTTAAAAAATTCCAACACCGAATTTATAAAAATGATTCGAACCTGACTCGCTGTACCTAGAGTCTTAAATATGATATTAAAAATTGTTAGATATGTTATATAAACTGTCTTATCTTTTTTCTCCATATTCAAGAAATCTGGTTAATAGGATTTAGTTCTTGGCCATATTGAAAGAAAATATATGACAACAGAACTCAATGTAGGTTAGGATAAAATACAAATTTATAACATAACTTATTTATACAAAAATAAAAATACTTATGTATCATAATCTATAGCTACTAGCTTATAATTTTGATTGACTATATATATTTAGCTTCAGCAAACATTATTCTATTAAATTATTCTATTTATTCTTCTGTAACGTTAACTGCGAGTATATTTTATTGTATCATATAACCTTTAACCTATAGTAAGAAACAATATGGCGGTGAGTCACGTAATTCAATTAGCCAATCAGATAGTTTCTCTCAATGTCGCCTCTCTATTTATGTAGGACTCTAGCTGTGCCCTAATTTTGCGCGCGAAACAAAAACTTGCCAGGGTGCTAAGAGTCGCGCTGAAGGGCATTCGCTCGTCTCCGTGAGAAACACATAAATGAGCCGGGGTGCATAAGCATACGATAGTAAATGATAATTAGCGCGCTGGTCGTCACGGAAGACGAGCCCAGCTCTGCGCGGCTGTGCTGCACACGGAAAAATGCTGCATGGAAAATATTTTCATACCCGCGCGTCCGGTTATTTATTCGCGCAGTTTGTCCACGTCTGCCATTGCTCGAAATAAACTCGCGATGATCTGCCGCCTCGCCGCGTCCCTCCGTGCCCGGGAAAATCATGCGAGGAGATGATCGCGAGAATCGTTTCCCGCCGTCCCTCGCAAATTTTCTTTAGCTTTAATAGCTAGTGACTCGCATTTACGGTGGCAGCCTGTCAGCGAACGCCGAGAAACATCGCGCTCTGTAATCAAAGATTCATAGCGCCAAGTTAAGGAATATATTTCCCGGTGCACTCGGGCAGTTTAAGACGACTTAGAGCTAAAGCGGGAGAGTGAGCGGGCGAGCAAGCGAGCGGTAGTAGCCGGGCCATATTCCATCTGCTGTACAACCAGTAGGACGGCGGGTTTGCACGGCGAGTGCAGACTCGCGCGCACGGAGGAAAATGTTAAGCCGCGCTTTTATGCCAGAGTGATAATGGGCCTAAGAGATTGTTTCCTTTTATTCCCGCGGATATAATAATATAATATCTGCCACGTTGTTGTGCAGAGGCCTCGGCGGCCGGATCTTACTGCCGCGTCTGCCACCTCCGCAGCCACGCGACCTAGCTATTCATTTTAACCTGAAACTTTAAGCCACCGTAATAAGGGAAGAGGAACTTTAATAGACGCGTTTTAAGGATACACCCCGTCCTTTTGCCCGCCGCACGGGGACGTTTTAGATAACCTGAGAAAGTCAACGACGCAGTAGGCTCACTCCCGTTGCTGAAATTTCGTCGTCTCTCGCGTTTCACGAAGAGGCCGGACGTGGCTCCCCACGGAAAAAGCAACCAGGATTGGATTAACGTGACATGTTTGGTCAAACTAGGTTTGGTTGAGCTTAACACACCGAGGGAAAATATAGTTGCTTTCAGCGCCAACTATACTTTTTTTATGATATTAACCAGAAAAACAATTAGAAGAATTATCTTCCTAATAATACTTACTGAAACAATGGTTTTTCTAACTATTTTTGTGCTTAAAATCACAAAAGAGTATAGCTGATGCCAAAGGCAACTATATTTTTCTCTCAGTGCAGAATTTCTGGCTATTATAATGAAATATTTTAATAGCCAATCAGAACATTTAAGTTTAGCAATGGTAAGAATTTGGTTATTACTCAGTTGATCCAGTTATAACATCCGTCTTCTTATTATGATTACAAAGCATCGTTGTGTGGATAAACGTGACATGTCTGGTTAAACGACTGTTGGTTGAACTAAACAGAATTTCTGGTTATTACAATCAGATATTCTAGTATTCAATGTTAGTTACAACATAGGCAGGTAATATATAATAGATCTATTCTATTCACACATATCTATTAATTGGAGAAATAGTATAGCGTGTAGACAGACGACTCACACTTCTGAAGTCCTTGATTCCAAATTCCATTAGGATAAAGGCGAGTTCTCCAATATAATATTAGATCAATCAAATAATTAGCTCACCCGAGCAAATATCTAGTAGAGCAGATTTCAAGACTAGTAGCTAGATAATCATAATCAGGTTTGCAAAATTCAAAATGGCAAATCCAATATAGCGGCTGTGCACGCGATATTTTGATCACGCAATTGAAAATGTAAGTAGTTTGGACTGAAAATGTTTACTCGGGGGTTTTCGAGGTAGCTGATTACGAACGCAGAAACAGATTTGCAAAATTCAGAATGGTAGATCCAATATGGCGACTATTTACGCGATATTTTGATAACGTGCTTGATAATATAAACAGTTTGACTTGAAAATGATTGCTGAGAGTTTTTTAGATCGTTGATTATAAATTTATGATTCGTGAGATTTAAGATGGCGGATTCAATATCTCATACATAGCCGCCATATTGGATCCGCTATTTTAAATTTGGTAAATTTAATTGTGAATTCGTAATCAGCGATCCCGGATATAATAACTAGATAAGTTTTCTAGCCTGTCACTAGCTCGTGACTGTCTAAATATTTTTACTCAGTCTTTTGAATGTCAGGACTGTCTAATAACTATACCAATTATATAAATAGTGGCTAGATGGAAAATATTACACAGTACGAGATAGAAAATCGTCGGTAACTCCTGAATAGAAATTTGACGTCAGAGCTGTCTAGTACTTACACTAATTACATAAACAGTGACTAGACGGAAAAGATTACACAATAACAAGATAGAAAATCATCAATAAATCCTGAATAAAAATTGGATATCAGAACTATCTATCCATTAGATAGTAAATTTATGTATAGATAATAACGATGTAACACACAAATTTATTATCTAGTGGATAGACAGTTTCGACATCTAATTTCCATTCTGGATTTACAGTACATTGTTACTAGATAGTAACTAAACGGCGTTTGATATTCAATTTCTATTCAGGATTTACCGAATCTTCCAT
Organism: Odontomachus brunneus; assembly: GCF_010583005.1. Taxonomy (NCBI): domain Eukaryota; kingdom Metazoa; phylum Arthropoda; class Insecta; order Hymenoptera; family Formicidae; genus Odontomachus; species Odontomachus brunneus. The sequence goes on along the minus strand of NW_022639488.1, from coordinate 1,485,106 downwards.
CTCGTCACTATAATTTTTTTCGTCTAGACATTAGAGATAAAACGGCGTTGAGTAAACCATATGTAGCTAATATAAAACGTTCACTACCGACTATAGTAGTGATCTAGCAAGTAAAATGTCAGACTCAAAAGCCAGAGGTCTCAGGTTCAAATCCCGAAATATAAAATGAATTTTTCTAATAGAATGGAAACTGTACGTAATGAAGAAGAATTATAGGAAATCAAACTCCATTAGATCACCACTATCTCTCCTAAAGAGAGAGAGAGAGAGAAAGAGAGAAAGATAAAAACTCTAATTAGAAAAACCTATCTAGCCACTAGACATCCATGATACAGAAATTTTGAGATAAGAAAACTGTCTAAAGATTATTAGGTACTCCTGATATAGAGAGAAAAGGAAATTATCGAAGAGAAATAACTTTTTCGTTTTTGCTATCTACTCACTGTCTAGTGCAGGCTAGATAGTTACAAGTTATTTTTTTGTATCTAGCTATTAGTTAATTTTTCTAGTAGAGCCACTAGGAGAAGTGAGCGTTCCTAGCTTGTAGCTAGCAAGAGTTTCTACCCAAGAAATGGCTTGCAAATGAATTACTTTTTTAGTACATAATTTTAAACCGAAGAAGATTTTAATTCGATATCGCTGATTACGAATCTGAAGTCAAATCATCGAAATTCAAAGTGGCGGATCCAATATAGCGGTTATGAACTCAATTTTTGATCACGTGACTAAAAATGTGAACAGTTTGACTTGAAAATGATTACTTGAGGGTATTCGGGATCGCTGATTACGAATTCACAATTAGATTTATCAAATTTAAAATAGCAGATCCAATATGACGGCTATGAGATATTGAATCCGCCATCTTGAATCTCACAAATCATAAATTTATAATCAACGATCTAAAAAACTCTCAGCAATCATTTTCAAGTTGAAATATTTATATTATCAAGCACGTTATCAAAATATCGCGTAAATAGTCGCCATATTGGATCTACCATTCTAAATTTTGCAAATCTGTTTCTGCGTTCGTAATCAGCTACCTCGAAAACCTCCGAGTAAACATTTTCAGTCCAAATTACTTACATTTTCAATTGCGTGACCAAAATATCGCGTGCACAGCCGCTATATTGGGTTTGCCATTTTGAATTTTACAAACCTGATTATGAATTTGTAATCAGTAATCCCGAAACTCCCGAAAAAGTATTTTCAGGCTGATCTCGTCAATTTTCAGCCATTTGAAAGATAATAATGTATGCGCTCTGTGGCGTCTCTTTTCTTCAGTTTGTATATATCGTTGATAGGTAATTTATAACAATTGTAATTAAAAATTCAACTTCATACTTCTTCAATAATATAGTATAGATCATAAGCTTTGATTTGTGTGTTCACAGATCGCTCCTAATTGAATAGATCAAAAGTTATAAACAAAAATGCTTGGACGTATATACACGTTCATGTGACTACGGGAACAACTCGGTTTGGACGTATATATATGTCGTTTTGCGCAGGAGGATTAATTTCAAGCAAAATAATCATATATTCTAACATGGTAAGAAACAATTTTCAGTTAAAAAAGCTAATTAAATTTCTAGTAAGACATATGAATATAATTTTATTCTAATTAAAGTAACCGAATAAGTTTGGTTACTAATAAAATTTGTCTGATTACTTTAATCAAACGCATGTAAACAAGTTTGTACGGCCACTTTGACCAAAAATATATGGTTCGTTCATATCTCACTAAACAGTCTGGTTGATATATTCTGAGTTCTAATTAATTCAACCAATTTTATTCCGTGCCGAAATGTTTGTAATGCCGAATATAGAATATTTATAGGTGTGTGCATGCGTATATGTGTGTATGAGCATGAGTGATGTAAACGTGAGTAAATTTATGCAGGTTTACTGAAAGAACGATATAGGAAAGAAAGTAGAGTTAGAGAAGATGGAAGGTGGAGATGAAGAAGATTAAAAATAACAAGATATTAATATAAAAGAGGACTGATCTCTTTAAATAATTGTTGTGATCAGTCGGCAATTGAAATAAACTTAATTTTTAAGGTCTTTATTATCGACGAAAGGAATCTGATGTGTGTGTCTCGTTTATAGTGAAAAGTCGTTTTGTTATTTCCTGCTAAAATTTTTTATAAAGTAAAATTTGAATATGTGTTTCTCCTGTTTTAATTGGTAAATTTAACATTGTTATAGTGCATCGATTAGAGTAATAAGATTAAACTCGCAGAGTTATTTACTTGGAAAAATTTTATTTACTTTGGGAAAAATTTTATTTACTTTGGGATTCGTTGGTTTGTTGAGAAAATAGAGATGGGTGGTAATATGGAATAAAAGAGGAATATTCTATATTACCACATTTTATGTAGCATATGTAAAAATGATGTTTTTATTTGCGTATTCTGTTAAAAGACTTAAAGCATTTTTCCATATAATTTGAATTATTCAGGTAAATTTTTTACTTTTAATTTATAAATTTTATTTTCAAAGAAATTCAATCAAAAAATTGTTTTGATATATAAACTTTAATAACATAATTAATAATAAATATTAGTATAATATTATTATAATAAATATTGATAAACATAATAAAACAAAAAGAAAAACTTTTTTATTTTTATGCTTATTTTGTATTATCACCCCGTGATAATACAAAATTTTTCAAGACCTTACTTCTTGTACTACACAGTTCTTGCAAAATTTGCTCTTTGAATAGTTTATACTTTTTCCTCAATAATTCTGAATACATTATAAGAAATATATTTAATAAGACTTCTGACTGTTATTGGTGCAATTATTGTATTATGTATTTAATATTTGATTTTTTATTTAAGACAAAAAAGTAATCCATATTTCCACTTTTTTACGTATTTAGGCAAGTAATATCCTTAGTGTTTTCCTGGAGATTTATTCTCGAGGCTGTGTTTATCTTTGCATTAAATATGATTAATGCAACTTGTAATATTACATAATATAATTTGCAGTACCATATATTGCCCTCGTGTGGGCATTAAAGCGCACTCGACCCTCTGCATTCTGCATGGACTGATTAATGACTAATATATTGGCGGGGTATTATCACGGCTGATCAAAAATGAATCGGGCGAGCTTCCCGAAACATTTTCCATTTAAATTTCCCCGGGAAGCTCCGCAGTGCAGATGTATAATAGATCAGCGAGTTTTCGCCGCTTCTAAATTTCCACGCGCGAAGAATCGCCGCGAGAGTACGATTAAATTCGCTCGTGAATTATGAAGAACGCGATAAACAACTACTTACGTGTGCGTGTGTGTGTATGTGCGGATGCGCGCGCGTGCATCAGATGTCAAAGTGTAATTAGCCGCCGAATTAGCGCACTGTGCTCACGATATAATATCGAATTTCGGCCATAATCAATTACGGTTGCGGGAGTTTATTACTCATTTGCAGGTAGAGCTAGTTTGTACCGCGCCGTGGCGCGCAGTGGATCTTCCATTCTCGCCGAACTATCGTAGTTGCGCGGGCAATCAAATAACAGTGGATGAGTTAATGAAATGTTAAAGGACCGTCGAGAGCGAAATGTTGTGCTGGAAGGACATATTGACGTTATAATCATTGCGCGCGGCAGCATATTTGGAAAATTCGCGCGGAACATCAGAGACCTCGGCGTCCTCCCATCGAATTAGAATCCCGGCTTAATCGTCGCGAACGAGGTCGCGAATAAGTAAAGGAGGACAGTTTCGATGTTACGAGACACTGGCCGGGCCGTACAGCCGCTAGAGATAATGAAGGTGTGGATTTGGGCTGGTATATACGTATATACCAGCATTCTTGGGTCGATAACAGCATCTAATCCTAACTTCGATACCAATGACCTCGGATAAAGCCGTTAGTTAAAGCACCGAGGCGATAGGATGGTTACTTGTGCCCCTCCATCCCCCGCCCTGGCAAGTACCAAAGTACGAAGATTATCGACAAGTAGCACCGTCCTTCCCTCGATCGACTGCGAATGGTATTTGTGATGGGAATCCACTATTTCCGATACTTCAATTATTAACGTCTTATCGAACGGATATTTTAGTAGCGCGATGGAAGTCTGCCGGGGCTCTTAATTCGCATTCGCATCGCGATTCGCGCGCGCCCCTGTATTTATGATTTGATTTGTTTCTCTTTGTTTCTCTTTCCTTTCCCAGATAGACATGTATACGTAAATTCGACAGCAACTTGTTGATTTGCAAAGCTCGCGTTTTTCATTTATTAGCAAGCGGCTCATATGGCGTTTGTATTTATCACATAGGATTAGGAAATAGAAATACAAAAGAAATGCGAAAGGAATGATCAAACTTTGTTCAAAACGGTATATCATGCCAAATGTGAACATCTGAGTGCAACTTTTAGAAAAATTGGTTGTTGCATTCTTATGACAAAATGCTTACATTATTGTATGATGTAAATTTAGTGATTAATTCAGTACAGTATAGTTACCTCATAAACGTGATTAAAAAAGTGGTAGAACTTTCCATTGGTTGTCTCACATCGTGATAAATGTAAAAGTCTATCTGAGTTCTCTTCTTCTCTTTTTCTCCTGAGATAGCAGATGTACGTAAATTTGGCACAAAGTTTATTTGATTTATGTAAAGGTTGAGTCCCTGCTACGTGATTTATATAATGGTCTATATGGCACTCATATGTATCACAACGATGTATCATGGAATAATGAAGAAATACGAAGGGAATACATAAGGATAAAAATTTGATCCAAACGATGTTTTATGTAGAATGTGGTATGAAAGTTCAATTATAATTTTTATTAAGTTTGTTGCTGCATCAATGTAACCAAAAAGTTATACTATTGCATGATGTAAATTTGATAATTAAATCAATACAGCATATTTTGGCTCATAAACGTAATGAAGAGGTTGTAGAGCTGTCATCATCGATTGTCTCACCTCGTGATAATCATGAAAGACTATGCGTGCGTGTGAGTCTCTTTTCTTTTCCTTTTTCATTCTTTTCCCACTCGCTATTAGCGTAACGACGGTCGGCAGACCCTTTTTTTCTCGCGGTCGTTCCCGACGTCGAACGGTCAAGAGGTTATGCACCACTTGCTCCTACGATGATGCTGTTTATATACATGAGGGTATAAAGAACTTATAGTCGTCGCGATGATCGTCTATGCGTGGGAGCAATGGCGTCATGAAACGAGCGAGCGAGCGAGCGAGAGAGAGAGAGAGAGAGAGAGAGAGAAAGAGAGAGAGAGGAAAGAGCGAGAGAGAAAATCGATTTCCATTTTCCGGCACGCGTTTGCTTCCTGCTCAGCGGAGCCTCATTAGTTTTTCGCCAAGCAGCACGGCGGCGGCTTCTTTTTTTTTCTCTTCCTCTCTCCTCCCCTTTCGTGACCTCCCTTTATCCACTCGCTCTACGCCCCTCCTCACCAAAACGTCCACCATGTTTTATTTCGTAGCGGAGATCAGCATTGTTACGGAAGTGTTTTACGTCCTGTCCTTCGTTCTCCTCTCCGTGCGCTCGCCACCTCTAGTTTCCATCCTATCCCTCGCGCCAAGAGAGAGATAGAGAGGGATAACGATTCTGTCCTTTTAATAATTCTCGTTCTAGCGATATTCCGGCTCGTCGCAATAGTGGGCGCGCTCGTTCGCGCGTCTCTGAGTTTACGAAGACATCATTTGAAATCGTGAAACAAGCAGCAGTCGAGTACAATTTATCCTCAGGGATAAGCTCTTCCTATATATCTTTATTTTTTCGTAACATCTATATATAACCGGTGAAATGCCCGCTTCATGTTTAAAGACCCGGCACGATTTTTCACGTCGGTAATATTTCTCTTGCTCGTCGGCTTCAATATCTCAGATTGAACAATCAAGATATTCGAAGTCCTTTGATTGTATTCGACATATAAGCCAATTTCAAGAGTGCGCGTGTAAAACGAGGATGTGCGCGAACTCGTTATGCGATATCCAGACGGAATCGAGAATACTGTCATTGCGCGTCTCCATTGTTGCGATACCACGAACAGAACTTCGTAAAGTCCTCACCTCCGGCCAAGAGAAGTGGAAGTTTCAACGGCAGACACGAATTCGTGCTCGTTTTTCCTCCCTCTTCTCTCTCTTTTTTACCTTTTTTTTTATACCTGTGCCTTCGTTTCCGCACTATAGAGTAGTCCGAGCCCTTCATTAAAGTTTCCACTGCCCGCTTTTGTAGTTTTCAACCAACAGCCGGACGAAGCTCTTCGCGTTCGTAGCACACACATATCCCGCGATGCCACGTACCGGTGCGGTCTATATAGGATCAAATGCTTAGGTTGGATTCAGTCGCAGAAACGGGTTCACTTGAGGCTTACGATCGACACGAAAATTCTAGTTTTCCATATCGTCGGTGGTCGAGCGTCTAAATGGAATATCCCTCTTAAACGCGACCACGGAGGACAAACGCGAATCCATTTTCCTCATCTTTGTCTTTGTTCTCTCTTTTACTCGCCTGGCATCGTCTCAGCATCATTTTATGGTGTATTCTAAAGACTTCTCTTGTGTATGATAATGAAGAATATTATATAATATTGTTATTGTCAACAGCAAATAAATTTTGAAAATGAAAAGTAGGAAATATTAACAGCAGAAACAGGACAGAACAGCGCAGGAAATTATTATTATTGTTGTTATTATTGGTACGAGTATTATTATTATAAGCATCGTCATTGTATAAATATTATAATTGTTATTATTATTATTATTGGCCTGGCCATTATAATTAGAATTACATGTATAATTCTCAATCATTTTGCACATGTAAGTATAAGATAAAAAATTGTATATGTACACTGCAAAATGTATTGTGTTATAACTCTGAGAGACAATATATCTCGCTATCATTTAGCAATCGGGATCATTACTGTCTTTTTGATTTTTCTTTTCTTAAGATACTTTAAAAGGTGCAAAAAGTATTGAAATGTCTTTTACTCTTCTAAAAAAAGTTGAAAACCAGATACTTTCTTGAAAAAAATCAATTGTTAAGTATTTCATTTTTAATGATTTTGAAACAAAAGTGCTCTGAGAAATAAGCACTTTTTGAAATCGCCCGGTGACGAATGATCTTGGTTGTCACACATATACACGGAATATTAAATTTAACATATTTCGCATGTCCTAATTTATCCACTCTATTTTTAATTCAACAAACAGATAAGTACACAAATAAAACAATTTATTTGTGTACTTTACATATATTACATTTATATACTTCACATATAAAATATGTCATTAGGAATTTATACTTTTGCACATAAATTGTGATGATTTAATACTTAGATTAGATAAAGAATATAAACTCAATGTATAGAATAGTCAGAATAATACAACGACAATACGTCAAATTAACTGGTGTGTTAAAATTTTAAAACATTTCTACATAGATCAATTTCAACACAAGTACAAAATGTTCTTTATTGTGTAACTATATATTTTACCATTTTTGATCTTATGCTATGTGAGAAAAAAACATGTAAAAAAATGTTTTTTGATGGGTATTAATAACATATTTACTTGTACAAATATATATAATTTTACAGGGAAAGTTTCTTTTCTAATGAGAAAATGTACATTTTCTTAAAACTAGAATTTTTCTTATAGAACCAATTGTTTATTTTATTTAAATGAAAGAATTTAAATTTAAGTAAGTAATTTGTAAGTATCTGCCGAATAAATGTGTTTTATTAAATATATGTTTATTATACAGGGTGTCTCACACTCTCCTTCGGGTATTTTGTGGGGACGTAGAACAGGTTGAGGTGAAAAGTCCTATACCGTATTTGCGATATTCGCAATAATTATCGAGATATTAATTATAGAAAACTTGTAAATAATCATGAAGAATATGGTAAATGAGTTATAGTAGCGACTGCCGTCGTGTACTTATACTTTAGGTCAAATTGAACAAAAAAGTCTTCTACCATTTTCCAAATAATCACATAGATTTTTAATTATTAATTAAAGAAGATTATTGCACGATTTTGCGTGATAATGCACTCATCTTCTTTAATTAATAATTAGAAATCTATGTGATTATTTGCAAAATGGTAGAAGACTTTTTTGTTCAATTTGACCTAAAGTGTAAGTACACGACGGCAGTCGCCGCTATTACAACTCATTTACCATATCCTGCATGATCATTCATAAATTTTCTACAATTAATATCTCGATAATTATTGCGAATATCGCAAAACGGTATAGAACTTTTATGTTCATCTCAATCTGTTCTACGTCTCCACAAAATGCCCGGAGGAGAGTGTGAGATGTATATATATTTTATGAATAAAAAAATATCTAAGTTTGAATAAGTATTTTGTTAGTATCCGCCGAATAAATGTGTTGTCTTAAATATGTGTTTTATGAATGAAAGAATCTAAATTTGAGTAAATATTTTGTTAGTATGCGCCAAATAATTGTTTTACTTTTTAGATATTTTTAGATTATGATTATTTTAGATATTTTTCTTTCCAGTGTGTGCTTAAAGTTGAAAATTGTACAAATAAACTTAATTATAAAAGTCAGACATACGCGAGTACGCCGTGCGTATTCAAATAGGATATATGTTCACTTACATTGATGCATCCGGCGGAATGTGTCCGCGTAATTTCCCCGCGGCGCAAACGCGTCATGAAGACAGAATAAATGCAAATTTACTCCCCTTAATTATTCAGTACAAACAAAGTAAAGCAGTAAGCAGGCACATCGTAGTCGCGTGTAACGCAAAAAGGGGAAAATCTTTTTCACTATTGCTTCTTCCGTTAAATTATTCCGGCCAAGTCCGCGAGCTTCGCCGAAAAAGACGGCGGTTTCTCGCGCCGGTAGAATGAAATAAAGGCAGGCATTTTACTCCTCGATAAAATAGAACTCTTTTACGTATAATTTTCGGTTAGATTCGCCGAGCCACTGTCAACATTAAAATCGCTCTCTCCCCGACTCGATAAATACTTCTTGCCGCAACTGCGTTGCGCAAACTACTTGTATTTACGATTGATCGTGCAAATCACGGCCGCACGTTACTCGAGTGGGTGCTTTTCGAAAAAAGAGGCACGGATCGGAATCGATCGTCGGGGTCGGAGAGCCACGTTGCTCGTTCTCTGGGGGAAATATACAGTGATCGCGATCTCAAAGGTGAAATTTCTTTCGCCCCTTTTCGGCTCGGCCTTCTAACGAATGTATGAGAACTCGCGATGTTTCAAGATTGTTTTTTCTTCCCGGAGCGGATAATTCATCTCGTATTATCCCGACTAGCCCCCCGCCGCGTTCAGCTCGCGATAACAGAATAATTGATGCGCGGCGGGCAATTTTTCCGTAGATTGCGGACGGCCGACGTTTCGCCGATGATTTGTCGCGTCGGCGCCGCCGGAAGGCGATAAGTAAACGAGAATTACGATACGGGATGAGCGTAATAATTACGTTAAAGACACGATGTGTCACAACAAGAATCGCTCGTTCGCGCGCGCGAAAGCTGTTGAATAATGTATCTAGATATAAATATATGTATATAGGGTGTCCCAGACTTTCCTCCGCATATTTTAAGCAAATATAGAGTAAGTCAAGGTAAACATAAAAGTCCTATACCGTTTTGCGATATAATAATAGTCGAGATATTAATTGAAGAAGATTGGTGAATGATCATGCGCGATATGATAGATCAGCTGCAATGGCGCCATCTGCCGTTGTATACTTATACATTAAGTCAAACTGAACAAAAAAGTGCTCTACCATTTTGCAAATGACCACATAGATTTTTAGATATTAATTAAAGGAAAAAGTTACATAATTGTGTATCATAGTGCACAAATTTTCTTTAATTAATAATTAATGTAAAAATATATGTGATTATTTGCAAAATGGTAGAGGACTTTATAGTTTAGGACTTTTTTTGTTCAGTTTGATCTAATGTATAAGTATACAACGGCAGACGGCGCCACTGTAGCTCATTTACCATATCACGCATGATCATTCATTAACTTTTTAAATTAATATCTTAAGATTTATTGCGAATATCGCAAAACGGTATGGGACTTTTATGTTCACTTCAATCCGTTCTACGTTCCCACAAAATATACGGAGGAGAGTATATCCAGATATATCCAGATTTATATATTCAGATATACAAATAGGATGTCCGGTAATTCACAGAGAAGCCGCGTTGTACAGGTAGATTAGCTCAAACTGAACAAAAAATTCCTCTACCATTTTGCGAACAACACATACAATTTTAAGTTATTAATCAAAGAAGATTCATAAATAATTATGCGCCACACGGTAGATGAGCTATGATGGCGAAGTCTGCCGCTGTATGTTTATATACTGAACAAAAAAGTCCTTTATCATTTGGCAAATAATCACAGATTTTTAGTTATTAATGAAAGAAAATTGTTACATGATTGTGCACGTTAATGCACAAATCTTCTTTAATTAATATCTAAAAATCTATGTGGCTACTTGCAAAATGATAGAGGACTTTTGTGTTTAGTTTGATCTAATATACAAGCATACAGCGATAAACGTCGCCGTCACAGCTCATCTACTGTATGGCGCGTCATCATTCATGAATTTTCTTTGATTAATAACTCAAAATTTTACGTCGTTATTCGTTTAAAATGGTAGAGGAATTTTTTGTTCTGTTTCATGCAATCTATCTGTACACGATTTCTTTGTAAGTTATCTTTTTGTAGATAAAAAGTATTTTATCGGATTTCTTTATCTGTGTGATTGTATATTGACATGGTCCATTTAACCCTTATTGTGCACTGTGGGGTTAAAAAGACCCAAGAAAAAAAAAAATAAATCTATAAAATAAAATAAAAAATAAAATAAAATATAAATAAATATAAATATAAATAAATATAAATAAATAAATATAAATATAAATAAAATATAAATAAATAAAAATAAAATAAAAAATAATAAAATAAATCTATATATTTTAGCAAAACTATTTGCTTTTTTCACAAAAATCCTAATTTCAAAATAAATACTTTTCTTGAAAATTCTGCTATTGTACTGATTTTTTTCTTAAAGAGATATATCTTGAGAGTAGTTTCTTAAAATTTTACCTTGAAATATCAAAAATTGTGTCAGTTATGATTTTTGGAGCAAATCAAGTCATTTTTCGCGTTTTTTGGACTTTCCAACTTTTTTCTTTATTTAAAAACAAATTTAATCTAGAAAAATTATTCCATCATATGAAAACATCCGCATTAATAACTTTTTAATAAACAATGATGACCAATTAACTTTTCAAAACATTAAAAGATGTTTGAAATATATTTTGGAATTTTTTCAAATAAAAAAAGCGAATAATTTTATTGCAACAAACATTTTTATAGCTGGGGTCGTGAAAGACCCCAGTGTGTCTATTATGTGACTCTATTGAAGTGTGCACAATAAGGGTGAATATCTACGGTATGGTTGGGATACACATATAAATCTGGTTACACCGATCAGATTCAATACGGCAAAGCGGATTCAATACAGTAAAATACGGAACAATTGACTCTGTGCTATAACCACAGAGCAATTGCTGAGTTACTGGCGTGGCAGCAGTGACGATATCTGTTGCTTCAACCAGAGTGTATTTCATGGTAAATGTCACCCCAACCAATTTCTGTTTGCCATAACCAAATCACGCGTAACTATATTTATGTATTTGATATGTACCAAAGTAATTCAATCATACCAACTATATACATTACCATCACACAAAGGTAACTAGGGACTATAACTATAAGGGAATATAACTATGCTGTTTACAACTAAATATTTCTGATTATGTCGTTATATACTATATCGTTTTTTCCGTGTAGTCTAAGAAAATCATTGAATTGTTCGATACCTATACAAAGTATTGCAAAATAATCTCCGAAGCTCTCGTGAAGGCACGGATTGAGATGAACATAACGATATTCGCAATAATTAACAGGATATTAATTAAAAAAGAAGCGTATATGATCGATTGCGACAATATATTAATGTTCCCTAAGTAATAACTGAAAATCTACAAAATTATTAGGAAAAAGAATAACAAAAACTACAAAGTTATTAGAAGACTTTTTACGCAAAATTGGCATTTGCTCCTCACCCCACATTAAATCTGATCTAACTTTATCACTGAACAATGTACAATTATACGAATGATGAAAGATTCGACCTATATGTATTAATAACTTTTTAATAAACAATGATGACCAATTAACTTTTCAAACGTTACTTGAAGTCATGATTTATAAAATGTATTAAAGTTAAGGACAATAACAAATCTAGTTTTGGACAAAAATTGTAAAATAATAATGAACCTTTATTTGATAACTTTTTAATAAACAATGACCGTCAAAATTTCTAAAGTTAACTAAAATCTTTCGAATGTTACCATCACGTTTACAACATATATCAAAGCCAAAGTCATTGAAAGTATATACTGTTCATGAATTGAATTCACTATCCTATGATAAAAACTATGAACATATAAACGTTAATGTTTGTTAATTTTTTAGCAAAAAGTACGCGGTTAGTATTTAAACAATATTAATTAAATTGTCTAAAATTTTATATAGGGAAAATTGAGATTTTTAGTATATTAAATTGTATACAATTACCTCTGTCCCCATCCCCCCCCCCCCCCCCC
>NW_022639488.1:1460951-1472297 GCF_010583005.1 Odontomachus brunneus | reverse complement strand
CCCCCCGCTTCTCCCACACATATACAACTCATATACAAGAGAATAAATATTTCTAATTTTTTATTAATATAAATACATTAGTGAAAAAGAAGAAATGTGAAAAATAACATAATTGTCAAGTACTATAAAAAATACTTTTTTTATATATTCATCTCTTGCCTCAAAATGACTTGAGTATGATAGTACATTGTCTTATTTCTGATCAAGACTGTAGAAAAAATAAAGAGAAATGGAACAATTTTATCTTGTCTAGATAATGTAAATACAGGGTGTCTAATTAATGTAAAAGCGTATACATTAAGTCGAACTAAATAAAAAATTCCTATATTCCATTTTGCGAACAATTACGTAAAATATTGCTGTTAACGAAGATTAGCGGACGATCATGCGTGATTATTCGCCAATCTTCTTTAATGGATAACTAAAAAATTCAAATGAATTCTTGTGGTTTGCAAGTTGAGGCCTTTTTTGTCTTGTATGATCTAATTTACACGAGTTTTATATGTCATCGTCAGATATCCGTATATTTCGACATATCGCTTATCAAAGATAAAAAATCTTTAACTAGATAACAATATCTTTCATCTATTTCTTCATCTAAGGAAAATATGTGTAGACTTTTTAGTGTATGTTTATTTAAATAAGTAATTATATTTAAAGATATGTGTGTAGCTTTATTGATATACAATTACAATGTACCTAATAAACTGTCTATTTCCCTATAAATACCTAAATTTTATTTATATTAAATATTATAAATATAATTCCCTATAAATACCTAAATATATAAATACCTAAAAGACATTTTAGAAATGCCTGAAAGATATCCTACTTGTTTAAAATGTAATTAGAATATCTCTAAGACGTATTTTAGATAGTTGTGTTGTTGAGTACTCTGTCTTTTAACTCTCCATCGTCTTGTTCGGCTGACAAACGTTAATGCTCTTGTAAGAAATTTCGCTCTCGCGAAATGCCACACTTGTTGTTAATTGAATTTAAATGACAATTTAATTATTGCTGCATTAATACGACTTAAAAATAAGTAGATGCGTTAAAACATTGATTTATTATTAATCCATCAAAGTAAAGCTTAAATTTGATAATAGCACGAGTTGTATTAATCTCACGTATTTACTCTCGCTATAAGCACGTACTAACACTTTCGAGAGTCTATTAATAAATATTATATTAACGAAATTAAGAAAACGATCATACAAATATAAATTTAAAGGTTGTAAAAAAAGCCAGGAAGTTTCAAAGCCAACTTTCTCTCTCTCTCTTTGTGAAGCTACTTTTATATAATTAGAAAATAAAATTTCCAATGAGCGAGCTTGCCTCATACGAAAGCAATGAAAGATTGATGTCTATTAGCAAGAGTTACACGAACAAAATTAAGAAAATTATCATGCAAATATGACCTAAAAGGTTGTAAATAAAAAGTCAGGAAGTTTCAAAGTCAACTGTTTAAGCCATCTTTATATAATTAGAAAATGAAATTTCAACTGAGCGTTTGCCTCATACGAGAGCAATGAAGGGTTAAAGAAATTATGCACAACTTTTTAACTGTATGATTAGCACTGTTGGGTCGGAATTTGTAAAGATTTAATTTAATTCAGGAGCATGACGTTTGATAGTATATTCGTCTTCGAATTTTTTCAATTTAACACAGTTTTTCCCGACAATGTTTCGACAATTAGAAATGCGTTAGTCGAATTGTTAATTGCTTATATTTGATACTAATTGAAGATAATGCACAGCAGGACCAAAACGTGCCGTAATTAACTCTATCTTGTTTAATGTTTTAATTTTTTTTTATATTATGAAGAAATTGTTTTTTCGCCCCAAGATCAACGTTCGGCTTTTACTTGCCTGATTTATTTTGCTGTTATTTACATTGACCAAATCTTCTTGAATCTTAAATCTCCTTTACATTGTATCTTATCTTATTTGGATAGGGGGAGAGTCATGCCTTTTTTGCCAATACCACGCGCGACATTCTTACAGCGCATGAATGCTGAATTTCATTCCCACGGAAACACGTCCAATGCCCCGCCGGATACTGCTCCGTGCACGTGGAAGCAAGATAGGAAGTGGGGGCGGAGGGGTACACGTGCCTAGTGTATAATTTAGACCGTTTCAGTTGCGTCGCGATTATCCGCGTAATTGCGTATTTCACGGATATTCATTAACGCGATACCGGTTACGGCTGAAAATCCGCTGGCTTTCGCAGAGGGGGACTCCGTATTTTGGTATCGGCCAGGTGTGGTCCCTTTATCGTTATCGTCCATACATACACATACAGGCAGACACAAGCACGTACACGCACCTGCACGCGCATACAGTCGGATTATAACGGGATTATACGATACCAGCAAAGGATATCACATGTTCGATTCCGCCGCCAGTCGCGCGTTGTGCGACTACCTACGAGTACTTATTAATTCATGTAAATTGGAAAGTAGTTCTCCCCGTGTTTGTTCCGTTTGTTGTGTGTATGTATATGCATGCTCGTCCATGGACGCGCACAGCTGTCTATACGGCCGCGTCCTTCGATCGAATTTCCAAGTCTCTCTGTTGGCAGGAATTTCATCGAGAGAAGCACGTAATTGGTCTCAGCTATTCAACATAACTTATATCTCCACGTTGTTTTCTTTTCCTTCCTTTTTGCGCCCTCCACGAATGGAATACGCGCGAGACGGCGGGTCGAGCGTGGAATTATCTATGAAATTTAATCTTATTTTAATACCCACTCTTCTTTTCCTTTATTTTCGCGCTATCATTCTCCCGGCTCGGCCATTAAAGCGGGCCATTCCGTGGGGGCGATACCACGACCCGCATTTCACCTTCCTTCTCTCTCCCCCTCCCTCTTCTCTCTCGCAGGGCACTAAAAGTCCCGACTAGTATTGCTATCGTAACTATTTTCTTCTCGCCCGTTCCTTTAATCCCGATGGCGGCATCCCATCGCGACAATTAACTCGAGAGAGCGTCTCTATCCCGAGCCTTACCTGCGGCTGCTCTCTCATTATCCCTATTAATATCATCCTTCGTGCCGACCTTCCCTCCGGCACCTCCGATCCCGTATTACCCACCTTGACGTGGAATTAAGTCAAAGTTCGTCGAACTATTTATCACAGTCTCTTTCAAAGTGAGGAGGCTGTCGCGTGCTGCTGCTGTCGCCGACCGACCGGCTCTCTAGCTTTCTGCCTAGGCTGACCTACTATCTCTCCCGTGGCAACTGCGCGAAAACGCGAGAACTAGTCGCGGATGTTTTCGGGATCAATCCGCCGTTCACTATATGACCGCGAGAATAGTGCATTCCGCCAGCTCCGCCGGCGCTGCGCCTGGTGTGATACTTTCCAAGTTTCGGCGGAAGATATATTACTTCCGCAGATAAGCCCACAGATCTTCGTATCTGCGTATTTTTGTTTGATCGAGTCGCGCGAGTTCAGTGCACTAACACACAGTGTTCTTTATCTTTGCCCGCGCGCACTACTGTCCGCGTAGTTCGCTCGTGCATGCTTTATGGCCGATAGAAATTGCGACGGACGAGGAACACGGGGTGAACTTGCGAGATATTAATTTTACGCGACACGACGATGCGATACGAGTGAACGCTCGGACCGACCCGGCCGGCACGGAGAATATTTTTGTTGAATAATACATCTAACAAGATATAACCACATCCTTAGCGAGATCCTATAATGTATGGCCTCAAGAGGATTCCTTGTAAGACCAGAAGGAAAATATTCTAACATTCAAAACGAAAGCACTCCGGTTGCAAGCTATTTCCTTTAATCTTATATTCTAACTCAGGCAGCATAAATTTATGAAAGATATTTTAATGTCCAAAAACGTCCAAAAGACGTTTTATTTTCTTAGAAGTTCTTTATATGTTTTTCAGAAGTTTGTCCTGTCCTGGGAAGCGAGAACTTTTACCGAGAAAGTACATTTCTTCCAATGAAGAAAAATTACATTGTGCTTAGAATATTTTGCTTTTGATTTTAGAAAAATCTTCTTGAGATTATATGAAAGGCTTCCGCTGAGAATAAGCTATAATTATATCTTTTTGAATGTATAGCATACAAATAAATTTGTGCAACAAATTATGGGTTAATTTTTGGTTGGAGGAAGTAAAATTTCTGAGTTTTATGAATCAAATTCGGTTCTAAGAACCAGAAATTCTGTTTCCTTCGACCAAAACAAAACGCTTTTCGTTCGTTCATTGTTAAGTTAATTCAACGAATTTTTTTCCTCATATAGCATTAAAGCAATCCATGATATATAAAAAAGATATATTTAGTGTGGAATTTTTTTTTCACATGTGTCTTAAAGCTACTAAAGAAATTTTAAACTTTTTGTAAAAAATTAATTTTATACACACACATACAAAAAATTCATACTATGTTTAAATAGACCTTGTTTCAAATATTTCATATGTTTATAGATGTTGTGTAAGAAGTAATTTCGGATCTTCCAGATATAATCAACAGATTATACTTTTATGTGAAAAATCGCAGAAGATTATATTCTAAATGGTATATACATTGTATTTATAAAGTTATAATAATATATAAATCTAATCGTTTCTTCTTACCCAAATAATCCGAAATTATCCAAGTAGAGAAATTTTCAGAAAGCTGGTCATTAGCCAAAAATCAGCCAGTTTTTATGACTAGGATTTATTAAATAGAAATTATATAGAAACTGGACAGGAAAATACTGACTAGTATACTGGCTAGGAAGAGAGAGAGAGAGAGAGAGATATCGCTCTTTCTACTTGGATATTTATTACATAACCTAATATATTCGCAAGTTTATCATAGATTTATCATAACCATCAAATTTATTAGAAATATATTCTGAGTTCTAGTAAGTTTAGCATTTCAATCCAGAATATGAAATTAAAAGAAAACTTCTAAGTTTGCTTATTGCATGGAGTCGAATATTAAATTAAAAGAAAACTTCGGTTTGCTTATTAAATAGAATCGAATTAACTACTTCTTTGAAAAGGTTTTATATTCCTAAGAAAATATCCTTAAGAGAATAAATTTTTCTTTTGAATACAAGATAATGAGCTTTTTTAAAATTTATCATGAGAGTGCTTTCAAGACTGTTATCAAGCAAATATTCTTTGTCGAAGATAATCATTACTTTATTATATGTAAAGAAAAAAAGTGAACTGAGTGGACACTTTTCTTAGTGCCTGATATTTTTCTGTGCGCAATTTTATCCTTTACTTCCTAAATTTCTCATATTTTCTTGAAACATTTTCTGCTTTAGAAGTATATCCTAGCCGGACAAGATTACTGTGATATTTCCTTGGCTAATGAATCTTTATGTCTTCGAGAGGGATTTTGCGTTGGTACGAGTTCTTTTTTTGTCACGTCGTGGGTGTTCCCGCGCGTTTTGCGCGCCGGATAAATGGCGCGCCGTTCAGTTTTCGGGTTTGATCGTTCTTCATTAGCCGCGTCAGCCCCGGCGAGATCGATCATTATGCGTTTCGACGCGTGAATCCACCGGCTCGCACCGTGCGAGCACGTATGTATCTGTCAGGCGGGGCGAAATTTTGTCCATCCAGCATGCGGATGCAGTGCGTGCGCAAATGATGGTGCAGGTAGTCATTGTCGTTCCTTACTTTATGATTTAGTATCCGCCACGGCGGAGAGTTTACGATTGCTCGCTTCTGCCGAAACGGCTGGCCGTACGTGCATACATATACCGTGGAGAGAAATCACATCCGTCGCCGGTTCATAACGCACGATGCTAAATCACCGTAATACGCGTATATCTCCGGTGAATAATAATTGATCGCAAAAATCATTCCAGCATGATGCGGAAAATATCGGCAAATTAAAGCGAATTTAATAATGCATCCGCTTCCTCTTGCATTTTTCCCACGTTCGCGAAACTTCCGATTTTTTTATAAGCAAACGGTTCTCTTATTTCCATAATTATAAAAATATTATATTGATTATCGATGTAATATTAAAATAAGACACACCAAGTGCTTTTTGTCTAAGTTATTATAATTTTTTTCAACATTATTGTAAGTTATTTTAATTTTCTTCAACATTATTGTAAGTTATTATAATTTTTTTCAACATTATTGTATTTCTTTAATTATTTTACTTTTTATTTAATAATATGTTACTAATATATTTAATTAAATAAATATATTATATAGCCAAAACCACATATATTTATAAAAGTAAAAACTGAAATGATTAATTATTCGTACTTGGTGTAAACCTCTTGATATCATTACTTTTGTAGAGAATATAAAATTGTCTTTTTCAATTTCTATTTTTCTTGTCTATTTTTCAATAGAGTATTTGCGAGAATATAATTAATCTGAATAAGGTTGTTTTAATAATATTTTTTTAAATATCTTTTAGCTGAGCTTTTGTTGTAATTTATTTATAACGATCTTTTTTTCTAAAAACAAATAATGCTAACGCGCGTGTACTTGGCTTCTTTTTTGTACTTTTTTTAAAAAAGTAATTTTGTTTTTTTCTTACGCTCGCGAAACTTCCGATCGATCCGACCCAACCTCCCCTGCTGATCCTCTTCCTCCCCCCCGACCGCCCCCTTCTCCCGCCACGATTTTTCAATTGACGGCCGGGGTTTTAATTCAATATCGGCCGTATAATTGAAAGTTTTCAGCTTGATATTAATTATATAACGCCGCGATGGGATTCGGGTGGCTTAAGGTTAACTTCGCGCTGAGATGTCGCGAAAACTCTGTCGATTAATTACGAAATCTCCCGGCCATCTCTCGTGCCCCGAGCCGAAGTTTCCTCCCTGAGACACATACAGGATTATTCGTTCCTCGTTTCTTATAGAAATTCCATTTTTAACGCCGTGCACTACCTTCCGGCCGTCGTTGGAAGACACACGGCGACTGTATCCTGCGACGTGGGACTTCCCGGGCAGGATCTAAAAAGGGTTCGTTCCGGTTCTCTCGCGCCATTACTACTATTTTATGTCGGTGGGTCCGGTGTTGCGGCTGGGTGGCCGCAGGGATGCCGCTGCCATCGTTGTTCCGCTGCAATCTGCTACCCGAATTTCTTGTGTGCGCAAGAGGTCGGTAGTGGAGCCAGACAGGTTGTGGACGGACGCGAATGCTGGGCAGGCTTTCCGTAGGACGGGGAACTTTCGCGCGGAGAAGAGCGACAAACTTTAGCGACTCATCTGTCTACAGGGTGCAATCCGTCGTACATGGTACATACCCAGCTGTCTGCTTAAATTGCTGCTTCGTGTAGGAATGATTCGTCGCCGCGTGAAGCCACAACGCGGCCATGTAAAGCAGTCGGAAATCGTATTAACGCTTCTCGGCTGCACTGTCGCGTGTTTCACCCACGGCGCCGAGACATTGTTAAAGATCTTCGTACGCTCCGAAATTATGCCTTATACCTCATTAAACAACTGACTTTAACGAATATTACATTGCGCTGCAGACGCGACACATCCGAGTTCACTTTTCTTTTTGTCGGACGACCGAAACGCTGCACTGATACTTAGAGAATATTGATCAAAGTTTACACAGAGAGAATTTTATGGGAAAGTCTCTGTGGAATTTTTTGACCGAGGAAGTTATCCACATTCATTTGTTTTCGTTTTACATATGTTATTTATATTTGAAGAAAGAACTGAAGTTTACCATTAAAAAATTTGCTAAGTTCCTTTAACAAGATAAACTCTGTTGATAGGCTGTCCTGTTGACAGTCTATTGACTGCCTCTCAGAGGATATGTTCAATGTTTACATACGGGGAGAATTTTATAGAAAAATTACTATAGAAGTTGACGAAAATATATTCGACATTTCGCTCTGATTTATTTCCTTTCCGTCTCTTATTTTACTTTAGGACCTGTGTGAAGTTTACTATTAAAAAGTGATAATTTTTCAGAAAAATCTGCTATGTCCTTTAGCAAAATTGACTCTGCTGATAGTTTATTGACTGCCTCTCACACAGAGAGTACTGTTCAATGTTTAAACAAAAAAGAATTTTGTGGGAAATTACTAATTAATAAGAATTAAATTAATAAGAATTTTGTAGCCGAGGAAAATATCGATGTTCCTGATTTATTTCTATTTCATTTTATATATGCTTTTTATATCTTAGAATAACTGGCTTACTATTATAAAATTTATTTTGTTCTTTAGCAAAGTAAACTTTACTGATAGTTTACTTTATTGACAATTTAATGATTGCTTCTTAGAGAATGTTGTTCAAATGTTTACATGGAGAGAATTTTATAAAAAAATTTATCATACAAGGTGTCCGGTAACTCACAGAGGAGCCGCGGTATACAAATAGATTAGATCGAACAAAAAATTTCTCTGCCATTTTGCGAACAATCGAAAACAACCGAAAACAATATAAAATTCTAAGTTATTTTAAGTTTTTAAGGAAATCTTGTGAATGATTATGCGCCATACGCTAGATATTTAGTTATTAATTAAAGAAGATTGGTACATTACTGTGTATAATTGTACACCAATCTTTTTTAATTAATAACTAAACATGTCCATTTGGAAAATGGTAGGGGACTTTTTGTTCAGTTTGATCTAGAGATGTAAATCAAAGATTTTTTATGTTGAATCGAATCTCAGATTTTAATTTTGAATTCGAGTCAAATCGAATCGATGAAATTTCATCCGAATCGAGTGAAATCGAATCGAATCATTGAAAGAATTTTTAATTAACATAATCATTGAATTCAACATGAAAATAGTGACTTTAGTATGAGAAAGATAACATTGATGATGTGATGTCAATTTATTTTAAGGTAAGAGATATATAATATATAGTCGGTAAACGTGTATGGAATACAATTCCAGCCTTGAAAGCTGCGCAACGATACATATCAATTCAACAATTGTTGGTGAGAGTTTATTTAGAAGTCATTATCTTATTTTAATATTTTTGAAGAAAATCTTAATGTATAGGAAACTTTTCAAGTCATGTAAATTCCTGTAAGGCTGGATATCTTTAATAGTACTACGTTAATGCTAATGTGCGCGATTCATGTTTGAATCTTTTCGATTCGAAATTTTCGAATTATTCGGACTTGAATCATAAGGATTCAAATTCGAATCGAATTTCACTTGATTCGATTCGATTCGAATTCGAATAGTTTGCACATTTTTAGTTTGATCTAATATATAAGTGGCAGCCATCATAGTTTATCTATTGTATTGGCGCGTAATCATTCACGAGTCTTCTTTGATTAATAACTTAAAATTTTACGTGGTTGTTCACAAAATGATAGAGGAACTTTTTGTTCAGTTTGATCTAATCTATATCTGTACAACGCGACTTCTTTGTAGTAAGTTACCGAACACTCCGTAGAAATTTTATAGAAAAGTTATTATAAAAAAATTGTTATATAGAATTTCGTAGTCGAGTACAAATCGGCATTTTGCCCTTTGATTTATTTTCCTTCCATTTTACTTATGGTATCTTTATATTTTAAGAAAAACTAAAGCCTCTACTATTAAAAAATTTAATATGTCCCTTAGCAAGATAATCTCTATTGACAGTTTATTTCTGTACTATTAAGAAAAATGCCAAAGTTGAAGATAATTTACATAAGAAAAAGCTGTCTGATGATATATTTATTTCGTGAACGTATAGAATAAATCAAATTAAATAAAAAATTCCTCTATTATTTTTTAAATAATCATGCAAAACTTTTGTCATCAATTAGAGAAGATTGATAAATGATCGTCTGTATTTCTGTGATTGGAATGTTGTAGAGGCGATGCCTAAACCACGCTCCTCGTTCGCCTAATCCTCCCAGCTCATCATCACTCGACGTTCGAGTAAAGTAACATTGCGTTGTCGAGCAGTGCTTCGAGCTTGGCGATGGGTTAGAAGGGACACTTACAGCATCACATGTATCATTCGCCAATCTTCTTTCATTAATAACTACAAATTTTACGTGGTTGTTTGCAAAATGGTAGAGGAACTTTTTTTTCAACTTGACCTAATCTGCACGTATATGAGTATATATTATCGTCAGACACTCTAAGTATAATCTTCTCTCTGTGTAGAGTTTGACTGGATTAATTACTTTGGGAGTTTGCAACTTTGATAACTTGTATTTATTGGCTTGTTGGATTTCTCCTTGATCGTATATTCGAGAGTCTTGATAATCTAATTGGATTTTTTCTTAAACAGTATTTCTCAGAGAGAGCGAATGCATAGATTAATCTCCTTTGGGCCATCCTTGTGCGACGAAGACGCGCCGGCAATTATAAATAATGTATAACGATGTGCGTTAAACTTTTTCGCGATTATTACGCTCGGATCGACCAAGCGGGCGATTTAAATCTCAAAGCGCATGAACCAAGGCGAAAACGTCGGTTGTCCATAGCGGAGCGACGCGGCATGCATTGTGAGTATCACGAAGTTCAAATACTCCTTATCAAACTTAATTGGAAGAACTCCGTTATTATCAGTGCCGGAGAGTAAATATTTTCGGAGCGCCCATCTATCCTGCGTATATTCCATGGTCAGGCGTCGCCGTTCTTTGGACTCATCGTTCTTGTTTAACAGTGTCACGCGCAACAGATTCGCGCTTCCGAAACAAGTTCAAAGCGTCGTCCTAGGTTTCGCGTTGCCGACGAAACTGCGCGTCCTTTGTCACGCATGTCGCGCGCTTGCGACATTTCACGAGCGACGGAATGAGAGTGAGAGAGAGAGAGAGAGAGAGGGGGGGAGGAGAGCGCAATCGATGCTGTGAATATTTACTGACATACTTCGGAGGTGAAGACGGCGGTTATATAGAAAGTTGAGTCGTGATCGCTGCCATCCGAATTGCGACTCGCTGAAAGCCTTTGAGCTGCGCGCGCGCATAATTTTGCATGAGGGGGTCGCCTTTGATTGCGCTGTTGTTTGCTAAATTATATGTCATATATATTTTGAACACATGAAGCTCATACATAAACAGCATCAAATGCTCATGCGGTGGCTTTCGGAGTTACGGAGCACTGAGCAAATGTCCCGCGCAATTTGTTTACAAGCGTTCGTCGTATCCAATATTACTCAACTACGGCGTGCAATAAAGCGCGAATGTAATATTCCTCCCCCTGATTGGCAGCGAGACGAATTTTTTCGATAGGCGGGCACGGCGCCGGAATAATTTCAAATTAAGCGATAAATGATAGAATAATGAATTAATTTTAATTAAATGTGGCATTTAGCGCGATGTATCGCCTCTCACAGTCGCGGCGCGGAAACCTTATTTCAGCGAGCGGCAGCAGCTGGATTTTATTAAAAATATTCTATTTCTGGCGAAAAAAATTAGGGAGAGAGAGAGAGAGAGAGAGAGAGAGAGAG
>NW_022639488.1:1442263-1459779 GCF_010583005.1 Odontomachus brunneus | reverse complement strand
AGAGAGAGAGAGAGAGAGAGAGAGAGAGAGAGAGAGAGAGGGAGGGAGGGGGGAAAGGAAGGAATTTTCGCAATTCATAACTTTTGATTTTAATGACTTCTGCGCGTGTATGGTAGTGAAGTTTGATTTTTTTGAAAATTCGCATAATCGCCCGCCAGTTTGCTTAACACGTATGTAAAGTTCCAGTGAAATCCAAATTTTCAAGTTCCCTCGCAGATGTCTGTTCTCCGGTAGATGTTACCGTTGCATTTACCGAACACAGACTACTAATGAAATCACCACGTCTGCCGTGATCCGTATATCCTCGCTCCACTTAGACAATTCAGCAAAAATTTCCGACACCCCAACTCGCTTCGCGGAAAGCTTACACTTATCGAGCCCACCGAGCTGCAGCAAGTAAGAAATTGCAGAACGTGAGAGAGGCACGACCATCTTTATTTCAAACCGACGCTCCACGCCAACTTTTAATATTGACCAATTTCTTTTCTCTGTAACGCTACTACGGGGAAGGGGCGCACACGCGCGCGTGCGATTCGTATTGGCATGCGGCCACCAGCCGTCTGGGAAACGCGAAGGGAAACGAGATACAATATTTCTACTTGTTTGACGCGCCGCGTCATTTTCCACTTTGTCCGACACGAAGCTCCGTCTCTTGACGGGGAAGCTAGCTGGCTCTATCTTGACGCTCCTGCACGTATACACAGCGGCGAATCGCGCGACGGCAAGGTCGGCCACGACGATGCGACAGCGAAAACAGTTTCTTCTTGACGGTGCTCCGCACGATACAGCACAGCCGCGAAAGATGCAAACCGCGAGTACAATCCGGAATTATTTCTCGACGTCAGCGTGTCGAGCGCGTGAGTTATTGCGTATTCGAGGTTGTCACTCGTCCCTTCCCCCCTCTCCCTTCCGCCCTCTTGGAGTACCCTCTTTAGTCCCATCAGACTCTTGCGTTCCACAGAGAGAGATTCAGGGGTGTGTGTTTTATTCATTCTGATGTGCGCGCACGTACACGCTGCACGTTGGTTGTGTAATATGTTTAAAATTGCTCTTTTTAAAAGCAATAGATTTAACCAATTTACTCTGGAAAAGACAAGTTTGTATATATGTGTGTATACAAGGTGTCCTAGACTTTTCACCGCAATTATTGTGGGGACATAGGACGGATTAAAGTGAACATAAAAATTCTGTACTGTTTTGCGATATTCGCAATAATAATCGAGATATTAATTAAAGAAGATTGGTGAGTGATCATGCGCGATATAATAGATGATCTGCATTGGCATCGTCTGTATATTTATACATTAGGTCAAACTGAATAAAAAAGTCCTCTACCATTTTACAAATGACTACACAGATTTTTAGATATTAATTTATTATAATAAAGGAGATTTATGCATTATCGTGCACAATCAGGTAACAATTTTCTTTCATTAATAACTAACAATTTACGTGGTTATTTGCAAAATGATAAACGACTTCTTTATTCAATTTGACTTAATGTACAAACACACAACAGCATGCATCGGCTCTACAGTTCAAAAATTGCGGAGGAGAGTCTGGGACACTCTGTATACATGAAGAAGAAAAGAATTTGCGGAATTGCTTACTGACTTTTCTTAAGTGATAAAGGAAAGAGCGTTTATTTCTTACTCTGCGATTATCTCGATTGTAGGTCTAAGACTGACGGACAGAAAGTTGATCTTAAAATCATTCAGTTAACCGACCATTAGTTTACACCTCCTAATGAGGTGTAAACTAAATGCTTATTGTCCAGTAAGAGAACATTTTATATATATATATATATATTGTATATATATATTTTTTTCGTGTTCTAATAATAAATATATATAAAATAATATATATATATATATATATATATATATATATATATATATATATTATAAATATACATATTTATAAAATAATTTATAAATAATTTTTTGTAAAGTAATTTATTTATAAAGTACAGTTATACAAGGAAACTCTGTTACTTGGTTGGAATTTGTTTTACGAGACTGATTACAATTAATATCTGTTTGATTGACTGTATTTGATTACCTATTTACGTACTTGATTAAGTACTTAATTATATTGAGAAAATGTTTATTTGTTCAAATAATTATTTATGATTTTTAGATGTATGATTTTTAATTTGGAGCCTCTGAACGAGTTTGAATCTAGATCGCGAAACTGTTTTGTTCTGAATTCGAATTGAAATTATATATACCTTATGCTAAATTACGCACTGATTTTTATAGATTTTTATAAGGTGAGACATCTTCGCGCGAGTTTTCGTCATCTAAAGGAACGTGTTTGGAAAAGGAAAGATGTTTTACGTTATAAAAGCAATAGCCAATAATTATAGTTTGAAATCCAATTATGACATTGCTCGTTCTTTTTCAGTCTATCCAGGCAGCGCGCAGATCTCATTCCGAACGTAATTTTATATTAATTTAGAAAATCGATTACATGGACATAACGGCGCTACAATTTTTATTAGCCATCTTAAAGCCGCTTTAGGTATTTGAAATCTCCCCGTGATGATTTCTGAAGAAAAAGAGGCATATCTTCTAACACGATCATTTGCATAAGAGTATCTAAACGGAGAATTCTACGAGTAGAAAAATCTAATTAATGGTGAGGGATAAGTTACGATACTTCGGGTATTTCCGCTGTAACTTTTTCAGATACGTTCGACTTTGTCAGTTCGCACTGAAACTGTGATATTTCTAACAAACTGAAGTAGCATTTTTTAAATAAATATTTTTGAAATTTATTGTGAAGCTATTGACTTTCTATGTGTACAAATAGGAATAACAGACTGAAGGGGATGCACAATACTTGAAAACTATACCCACAAAATATTGACTTTTCTCTACAAAAATTTACGTCGTATTGATTGCACAGAATTACAAATGCTTTTACACACTGAAAGTACGTACAATAATGAACTGGAGCATTGCTCAATATGTGATGGAAACGATAAAACACTTTAAACTTGACATCTCGAGTCAGTTGGCATGAACATTTACTTGATACAAAAGTTCTGCAACTTGTCGTACCACACGTGTGTATTTGCTCCACTAACAGAAATTTCAAGGAACATTTCCGTACCTATACAACTGAATTTGGAGAAGCTCAAAAATATGCGAAAAGTTTACAGAAAGATTCCTACATATGCGTGCTTATGTTTCCTAGCATGGTAAAACAAAGCAACATACATGTATATAAGATCTATATGTATGAAAAATACGAAAAAGATATATAAGATCTATATGTATGAGAAATACGAAAAAGATAATATAATCGTGTTAGTGACAATCATTTCTATGTTATCGACAGTTTTTCTTCATCTTCTTAACATGTCCTTAATATGCAGTGCGATTAAGATATTAGGATATTTAATTCTTTCGTATTATTGATTTATTTATTGATTATTCTACGAAACATATGTATTATACATCAAAGCAATAATTTCTCTAATAGTAATTTCTCATCGTGGTATTTTTATGTTAATATCTATAAAAATATCAGTAAACAAATTATATCACTCATAAAGGTTATTATGCCGATCTGTATATGCAACGGAATTATAAAATAATAAAAATTAATAAAGTTTAAAAAATATAATAATAAAATGAGCTATTATATATATATATATATATATATATATATATATATATATATATGTACACACACACAATATAATAAATTTTTCTTGATTGCTTTATTTTTCCAATATTTTAATTTCTCTATTAAATACGTAATAATTTTTTTTTAAATGCACTGAACAGACAGCTGCTGCCTTGCATGGATATCAAATTTTTAAATTTAATGCTTCAAGTCATTTACTTTTTATGTCATTGTTTTTTAGGAACATAAATTCAACAAACTTTTGTTTAAACTTCTAGTAAATATAAACTTCTTTATGTTGACGTTTAATATATTATCTTTATTTCGCATCTAAACAATAATATATTAAATTAATATGAGTCTTCAATGTGTGAATACTCTACCAGTATTATTTATTCTACCAGTATTTGGTATATCGTTGTTTAATGTATTGTCGAAACTAATACTTTAATGGTCATACTTATCTCAGAAAAAAGTGCATATATCGTTACTAAATGTTTCTTTTTAAAGTACTTAATTCTCTGCTGTGAAAGAACGCAGTCACGTATCTGTGACAGCGGCCGTTAAAGTATTAGTTTAATAGAAAGTTGCTATTTAGCACGCATTTTACAAATCGGTTTAAAGAAGCTATAATAATCACAATATATTAAGTAAAAAAAATTGAAATATAAAATGAAAGAAAAATGTATAACTATAAAAATGTTATATTTTAATATTTTATCATATATAACTTGTAGATAGGACGAACCGGTACTATCTTATATTTCAGCTATCTTATGTCTCAGAGAATTTCAAAGTTATAACTTCTCAAGCTATTAGTTGTGACGGCATGTATGAACTGTACATTATAGAAGTAATTCTATAATATGTTAATATCCATCACGACTGTATCTTTTGTTTTGTAAGAAATAATATATGAATATACTAATATATATGCAGCAACGTGGCTATTTTGCTCTGATATCGGGTATAATTACCCAGTAGCGCAGAGTAAAGTAAGCCACATATAAAATATGTACTCTGATTAGTAGTTCCGGGATTTCCGCGAGAGGTCTTCACAGCCCTCCTACGGGCCTTTAATTATGGGCCAACTTTATCTCGTCCGCCCATATGCTCAATTCCAATCATTTTATGAGTAAAATTGCTTTTATTATACGAGACAGTATATCATATACTTGCAAGAAACTTTTAGCTTTTAGTAACACGTCACGTAACTTTATTCATTCATGATGGAGAATATTAACAAAAAAAGTTCTGGAGGTTCCAAAATTTAGTTTGTTACTACTATCAGTTTTTCCTTTTTAATCATAATATTATTCCGACTTTAATAAAACTCAGGAAAAAACATCTATGTTCTAAAAGGATCATTTCGCGAGATTTTATATCCCCCTCACAGTTCTTTTCAAAATAAATACTAAAAAAGTACATGAGCAACATACTCCTGAGGCCATCTAAACCCGGTCTGCCCTACTAACACGTGAAAAGAAAACTTTCCACCCTTCTTTTCTTTTGAAGGTTGTTCAAAATTTTTCTTCTTGAAATTACTTTTGTTGCTACATCCACACACAACATAATAACTCATTGTAAAATCCTTATTGCACTTAACATTTTACATATGACTTTGACGTTCTGACCGGGATGGACTAAAAATTACGAAATAATACAAGAGATGTAGTTTTTATAAACAGATCTTTATCGTATGCACACAAACGAAGCAAGTACGTGCGGGCTGAAAAGTGGCGA
Organism: Odontomachus brunneus; assembly: GCF_010583005.1. Classification (NCBI taxonomy): domain Eukaryota; kingdom Metazoa; phylum Arthropoda; class Insecta; order Hymenoptera; family Formicidae; genus Odontomachus; species Odontomachus brunneus. The sequence continues at coordinate 1,454,400 of NW_022639488.1, read as the reverse complement.
ATGGAATCGAATAATCGAAGTACCGTAACTTTCCTCTTACCGCGAATTGGTTCATTCCCCTCGCCTCTACTATCATTTCATGCCCCGTCCATATTCTTATGTCGATGATCGTGCTTCTTCGGAAGGGATATATGCGTTTTTGTCCCCCTACATGCGCAGCCGGCTGATGAGTAAAGTTATAAGACGGCGCGTCCGCCGATCGATCCGTTGGACGGGTCATACGTCTTTGGAGAGGTGGCTTCGTTAAGTTTTGAACAAAGAGGAACTGTGCGCGCGATTGGACCGGAAGCTTTTAAAAGGTTCCACTCGTCGAAATGGAATGAGGCCGTCGATGCGCCATTGTGTCGCATCGACGCGCCGCTAGCGGGATTTTCGTAACGACTTGTGCATTTTTTATTCTCTCTGCTCTGTACGATAACGCCAACTGCAATAATCTACGTCTCGCGGATGGTTTCTAAGCAGCAGGTAATACGATTTTGCGGCATCATCAGAGCAAATATCGGATTGGCGCGCACATGTGCATGTTATTACGTCTCGGTATCGCCCTACCCCCATATCTACCGGGTGCTACTAATTTCCAGAAGCACGGCAAACGACGCTTAGACAAGGTTTATTAGCGCACGCTTTATTAGACCTTGCTGATATGCTTGCAGTTAGAAGGGAGAGAAAAGGACAGGGAGTATATTATTCAAAATCGTCTATTATGGCGTGAGTATGTTTTGTTACTTTTAGTGTATAAATAGGGGGGACTGGAATAGATTCGGTCAGCCATAAGTTTTGTTGCACGGAGAATATATTATGATTTATTTTTATATGATTTTTTAAAATTTTGTTATGTTTCAGTCTATCTTACTTAAGGAATATAGCAAATTTTATAATACATTTCAGTTTCTAAGATGTATTGGGTTGTATAATATAAGTCGTTTCGGATTTTTCAGGTATAATGAAATGATTATATGTCGTTATAATTTTGTGAAACAATATATGTAAAGAACCACGAATGATCATAAGTGGAAATGGTGCATACATTATTTCATAAAATTATACTGACATAAAAATACAATTGTTTAATTTTACCTGAATAATGCAAAATTGCTTATTACACAACCCAATAAACAGCATGTATGAAATAAAAGGAAAATAGATTATTGCACGCTGTCGATTTACTTCTCGGTTACAAAATTCTATAATAATTTTTGCTACAAAATTCCCTTTATCGTATTAAATATTGTATTGTGTATCGTAATAAATATTGTATTTTTATAATATTTATAGAGAGTAAGGAAAACAGTGAAAAAGGAATTGCAAAGTTGTGTAAAATATAGATATTTTTTTTAAAGTTTTATTAAAATCAGAAAAATATTTGAATAAAATAATACAGAAATCTGATATAACAGCTGCCGAGTATATTTTTGAATATCCTGAAATTTCGTGCTAATACTCTTTGTCGTTAACCAAGTGACATGTTATTAATTAGAACGAACTTTTCTCTGCACCTGTATGATATATATTAAAAGTAATTTTAATTAATGAAGCGATTGAAATGGAACATATGGGCAGATGAAATAGAGATAAACTTATATTTAACTGCCTGAAAGCTCATATCCGATTGTATAATTTGTTAGTTAAATTGCTTTTAAAATGATATATAATTTAGCGTACATAATTTATATTTAGGTGTTAAAAATATAACTAATCAATATTACGTTTAGAAAAATAAGTATATTAACATAAATAAAGCAGAAAAATCACTTTATTCTCTTTATCGAGAATATGTTTACATTTTTTCCAAATAAAACAACACAAAACCATTACCAAATAATTTTAAATGGTAAAACATTTTTTTAGGATACCTACTCAGATATTTTACATATCTCGGCTATTACAGAAAAATAATATACGGTTCACAGAATCTTTCTTGGCATAAATATTAAAATATTGAAGTGCATGTTAAAAAAATAAAGGTTAAAATTATAAAGTACATTAATATACACAAATATTAAAATGCAATAAAAATAGTAAATATTATTAATATTAAAATATAACAAGATGTAATAGGACGTACTGAGGAAAGATTTAAGAATAGGATGTTAACATAAAGATTAACAGGAAGATTAACTCTCACCTTTATGATATAAGTCACACACAAGAATTAGTTATCTGAAAAGTTCTAACATCGAAATTTAGAAAGGTTTGCAGACCTGCTTCGATCTTCTCAATTATAAATTCTTTAAGGAGATAATTCTTTAGAATTCAACCTTATGAACCCCAAGGAGGTTTATTAATAGCTCTAACAATATACAAAATATGATTTAGAAAGAGACTAAAGAGCCGTGGTGCGGGCGTTAAGTGCTAATTTATAATTCATTAAATTATAAATTACAAAACGTTACCTCTTTAAGAAGTTAAAGTTGATGAGAAATTTTAAAAATGTCCATAACAATGTAAAAACAATGTAAAAATTGTCAAAATGTCATGTTAAGTCCTAACAAAATCATATTACTCTTATATTTCTTGTATATAGATCTAAAGCTAGAATCACACGATGTATGATTTCATGCCTTCTTACATGCATGATCGCTGATCGGCGATTCAGTTCACTGCATGAAGCGCTATCGTGTATTGGAAGATCTATGCAGTGAACTGAGCTGCCGATCAGCATGCATGTCAGAAGGCATGAAATCGTGCATTGTACAATTCTAGTTTTACATAAACGTGTGTGTAGCTTTATTTTATTCGGTAAACTCTATACATATTGGAGAGGCCATCAGTTACGGTTTATTTGACTTATTGTTAGTTGTACGTATTGCAATTCTTCTTTTATATGGAATGTAGAAAATAGCGCTAGTTGAAGTTAAATCAAACCGATCTATCGTACAGCAGAGAAGAAGGACACTTATACCTTTGGTGACAAGAATGTCTCATTTTACTTTAGTACTATCTAACTAAAAACATACGCTCGTATTTTGAGCTCTCTTTTATCGATAGAAGTACTTCTAAAAGTAGCTTGTAACTAATCAGAAAGTTTATAAGCTATTTTTAGAGATACATTGATAATATTACACTGATAAAAGAGTTTAGAATATAGAGCAAAGCATACAACGTGGAGTGCATACTTAGGTCAAGGTTTTAGCTATAAGTCGCACCAACTAATCAGCGAATCTCAGACAAGAATAGCATATCAACCAAATGTATTTATCCTTTAGATTTGCTTTTGTACTTCCCAATTCTCGATAACTCACTCTAGTATATATAGAGCTCACTAGTTTTAGCATATTTAGCATAACCACGCATATGTAGAAATCTTTCAGAAAATTATTTATAGATTTTTAAGCTTTTCTTTCTGAGAAAGAGATACTGTAATGTTCTTTGAAAACTTTCTGAGCGGAGCAAACATATAAAGCTGCAGAACTTTTGCATCAGACAAATATTTACGTTAACTGACAGCAGAAAATATCAATTTTAACAATTTTTATCGTTTTCGTCACATATTGAACAATGTTCTAATTCATTTTTATTTGTACATTGTATAGAAGCAATTTTGTGCAATCAGTTCGTGAATTTCGCAGAAAAAAGTCAATATATTATGTCGGTAAAGTTTTTGAGTATAAAATCTCCTTATTTCTTCCTTCCGTTTTATTAATTTCGCTCGCGTTGTGTGCACTACCGTGTATTTACATCGTAACGTCCAACGCGCGGAAAAAAAAATAATAAAATCATCGAGGCTTCTTCCCGATAAATTCTCGTTCGATAAATCGTGTCGAGGAAAATAACAATGAAAACACAGTTTTTCGTGATATAAAATATAAATACGTAAGTGCGAGACACTTTAAAGCTAATCAAATTTTCCAAATTTAGGAGAAAAGAGATACTTTTATCTGCCGTAAATCAGTCGGTGAAAAAATATTATACGAAATGAAAAAGCAATAAACCGGAACAAATGAAGTCTAATTTACTAAATTATTATTGTCAACATATGTAAACAAATATAAATCCATCACAACAATTGATGACTATTGTGTTTAGAATATAAGCCGGAGAAATTTGTCAGACACATGTGTCTGTGAAGGAATTTGTCAGATGCGACACATGTGTCCACAGTTCACACGATAATATTTTTCAGACGCATGCATGCGCTTGTGACAAAAGGTTAGCCCGTAACTTCTAAGATAAGAAAATATTTTACAGAAAGCTACAGCAAATGCATATCCTCTTCAAGCGTCTCGCTAAGTGAGATATTGAAATAACGCCGGCATGTAATGAAATATTAATCGCGGGCAGACTAGGGCAGCTTACCGACTCTCAAGGTTTAATCGACGATTCTACCTTGCCTGACGTATCCAGCAGTTGTCTGACAATCCGCAATCGCCGATGCACTTTTGACCTGAGCGACATTTCGGTCCAACGCGACCTACCGTGTACATGCGACTATTTCGTATCTGCCGCAGAATGAGATTGATTGCCGTTCGTCAATATCCAATGGCTATTTGCCGCGATAACAGCTTCCTGTTTGCAGAGAAGTCGTATTTAATATTGATATGAACATGTGTATTTGTGCAGTATGTTTTCTTTTAATTGCATCGTAGGACGCGTTAGTTTGAAAGTTATTTGTGTATTTGACTTTGATACGCGACACTTTCTCGGCGCGTGATGTATCCCACAAGCGCAACATTTGGCGCATTCCATTTGCATATCGACACAAAGATATTACGTCGCTGGTTTTCAGGCGGATAATGATATTTAAATCGTGGATACCAACTGTGTATTTTGCAACGTGCGAGTTTGAATTTGTAATTTCCGTGTCGGGGCGTACGATTTTTTCCTTCCGTTTTATTAATTTCGCTCGCGGTGTGTGCACTACCGTGTATTTACATCGTAACATCCAATGCGCGGAAAAAAAAATAATAAAATCATCGAGGCTCCTTCCCGATAAATTCTCGTCCGACAAATCATGTCGAAGAAAATAATAAAAACACAGTTTTTCGTGATATAAAATACAAATACGTGCTATTTCTTCCGCTTCTTTCCGTGTGAAAAAATGGCTGAAAATTTATCGTAAATATATTCTCTATTTGAGTTGTCTTATTTTATTGTATGCTGCAAACAGATATATCTTCTTTTCTACTTTCTCTCAATTTTTTGAAATGAAATTTTACTTAAGAAGTAGAGTGATCATCAACTTATTCGAATTTCAATGATTTTTTATTCACATAAAGTGAATTCTCCTTTCTGAATCGTCGAATGAATATTTTCACACGAAATTGTGAATCTGATATATTTTACCGTTACAGGAATATAGTTAGTCCAATCGATTGAAACATTCGCTCATGTTGACTTAAAATTTACTCTACGCATAAAACATTAACTATTGCAATTTTCAGTGGCATAATTTTCATTATCGTTTCGAGTGAAAATATTGCTACTTCTCGATTGTTTTGAGTGAGATTTCATTGCGAGAGATTTAGAGAGTAAGAAAATTATTTAATTTTATTTATGAATATTATACCAAAAATACCTCTACTATATGTAATTATCAGCTCGTCGTCAATTATTATTATCTTATTCTTTACATAGAACTATTACTTATGTATTATCTTTACATAAAAATTTGAACGATTCTTCTCATATATTGTTGCCAAATTTTGTATAATTCACATTTATCACTCTATTAACATTCGTACTTCTTCATCCATTTATTCCTTTCGCTCTGTGGCTGAATTGCATATTGCGAATATTTAAATTAAAATATCGGTAATGTTTGCATAGACTTATTATAACATTAATATCCAAATAGATTTTCATGATTGTCACGAAATGAGACAATCAAAGATGGAAACTCGATAATTTGAGCTACATTTAAAATTTTGGGACAATTATATATTGTGTGTATTGCGTGTGTATATATTGTGTGTGTATGTGTGTGTGAATTGATTTTTAAATTTATATTATATAAAAACGTAAATTTTTCCTTGCATTAATGAAGCAATAAGTTTAATAAAAAGTTATATTCAAATTTCCATATAACCGATATCCTGCAGCAATTAACTATCCTTTTATTTTATATGCATTATTTATATTTCAAGAACCGAAATGTACTAAAAAAGTTTACTACATTGAGAAAAATATTTAAAAATTAATTTATGGAATTTATGGAATTTAACGTCTCAGACAGCACAAGTACGTTCTATGAACATTCTGAGAATAATATCGGGGATATTTAAATATTCGTAGAATATTCTCACATGATACTTCGAAGTTACTAATAACTTCCAAGAGAACATTTAAAGTAGACAAAAAATCACGTTCTATGAACGTTCTATGAATATTCTAAAGAATATTTTATGAATATTCTAAGCACCTTCACAATATATTACTCACATAGCACATAATATTATACAATATCACAGTAATATTGCAATATCTCAATAATATTACATAATTTCACTTAGTGAAAAATAAAGTATTATTTTATCTAAATAACAAAAAATCTTGCATTTCATATTTTGTGTTGTTTTATTTATTCGTGAGATTCGCGTGGATTCGATCCTGTGTCAGACGGCACCATCTTTAAATGACTATACTGTTCAATGTCAGCGATCGTGCGGGAACTGGTGATGCCAATGCACTGTAACATTATCTTGGTTGATTATATTTACAATATATCGTTCAAAAATGTAATAACATATTTGTCGGTAAATGTTTCAAAGGATGTAACAACAATCACAATGCGATTAATATTAATACAATGTTATATAAGTAATCAAACTTTAACATGCTCACAAAAGAGAGAGAATATTCCTTTTTTCTCTCTCACAATATTTTGACAGAGTAATTACTCTATAACTGAGTTCTCAATTGAGATCTAAGCTGGATTTTTTCAGTAAGGCAGGTAGAACACAAAGTTATATAAAAATTATATAAAAATTAAAATGACGTCAAATGATATAAAAGTGATGTCATTTTGACGTCAAACGATACCATTTTTATGACAATTTCAAAACATTAATGTCAAAATGATATCATTACGTCAAAATGATTTTCTGTTGTATCTAGGATCATTAAAATGTGTAAGCTTGTAACCTTACAATGTTAGGTGATGTGAAGTTATTAAAATGTTCTTAGAATATTCTGAGAATTTAGCAAATAATATTCTAATAATTCACAACGTTCTTAAAACGATATAAGAATATTCTCTCCGAATATTTTCTGGATGCGTAGAAATTATCTTGTTAGAATATTCTTCGAATATTCTGTGCTGTTTTAACAGAATATTCTGAGAACATAACAAATAATATTCCAATAATATTCAGAACATTCTTGAAACCATATAAGAATATCCTTTCCGAATATTATCAGAACATATGAAAATCATCTTGTTAGAATATTCTTAGAATATTTTGTGCTGTCTGGGATTTCTCTATAAAATTTTCTCTATAAAATAAAATTTATTTTTCTCTGTGAATAGATAGTAAATAGATTGTGAATAATTTATATACCATAAATAAATTTCCAAGACAAATAAATTTCTATTTTTTCTGAGTGTATATTTCTATAGCGAAACATAGTAAAATTCTAACAAAATTTACTGTATTCTTTAGCAAAATATTCTATATAAACAATCTATTTTTTCCCTTATATTAGTCACATAGTAAAATTGAAAAGAATTTATATGAGAAAAGTGATAATATCTTTCTGTGTATGAATGGCTCATGAGGGATGTAACCTTAACAAATCAACTAATATATTGTTGCCAAATTTACGTACAACTGACTATAGCGTACAGTGGATAGTGTTGTTGTCTTTTTGTATTTTAAAAAAATTTTTTGTGTTTATCCTGCACATGATTATTGTACTTTTTTAACCCTCTACAGCCTACTATGACTCTGAAGTTACAATTTCATCATTATTTATATCCTGTATTAATGTTGATTTTGTCCCGATATGACGTGAAAGTCACAATATGGCTGCTTTTTTTAGCATGTTGGCAGCAATAGTAACTGCCTAACGTGATCTCAGAGCCATAAACTTATTTTGGCAAAATAAAAAAAATTAGAAAAGTAAAATTTCACCTTATATATGTTGAGCGCTTTAGTTTTAAACATCCTATGTACATGAAAAATTCCTTAAACATGAAACATTAATTTAGGCAGTAGAGAGAATGCCAGCCTTATTCATTCATTTTCTTTATTTTATTTTCATATCTTGAATATAGCCTAATAGCAATATTTAGTCTCTTTTTCGTTCTTTGCGCCTTATAAATGCAATAAATGCCATGTCGATTTGATACTGATATCAATTTTGCTTTTGCATGTAATAAATCTAATGAAATCGAGTAGAAGGAAACACTAATTAAGTACTCGTTGCAATTGCGACTTTCAGACGTCGGGACATGGAACAGCTCGAGTTCGCGCGATTGGAATCGAGCAAACAAATCGTTCGATCGCTCGCGATTCATCGTCCTCTTTACGCCACGGCGTGCGCATTTAGCGTTTCCACAAAAATCCCGCGCGATGCTTCGTGCACCGGCTGTCTTTGCGCCGAGCGTCCGTGCGTGCGAATTCCCTCGCCGCGAAGCGCATGCTGATGCGCGTACGGATACGCGAAGCGCCTTATGCACACGCCCCAGAGCTCATTTGTTATCGGTACAACGGACAGTGGAGGATTGCCTCGCTCGTTTAGCGTTCGGGCTAGCCGCCGCCGCGGTTGTAGTGCGCTGCCTTCTCCTGTTTCTTCGCGCGAAGAGATTCCTCATGAGTTTCTCGTAGCTCGCGATATATTCCCACAGTTAGTTTCTCCGTCTCTCTCCCGCTTCGCCGCCCTTTGCCGTAATTAGAACTTCTATTAAGCTTTCATTCGGGACGGATCGAAATTCATCAGGGTCCGCGGATCGAAAGGAAATGTAATTTTGATGTCGGACTTCTTGAAGCTTTCACCCAGTCAGTAATGCCATTGCGGTAATGGCGCGGCCTGCGGAAGCAATACGCGCTCACATGCGTTAATTATGATTTCAGATGCAGAGAGCGGTGTTGTTGCTCTGTTGGCTGTCGCTCCTTCACCACTGCCACGCCGTAAATCCAGGTAAATATCGATTTGTTATTAAATTAAAACGACGGAGCGGGCGCGCGCGCGTATGCCCCGCGCGAATCCGATATCGCCACCGGTATTACCGGAAGCGGAAATCTCGTGTACTCCGGGACGCGCGAAAAGGGGCTGGGTTTTATTATTCGAAAGCCACTATACCCAGAGATACTATACTATAGATGAGTGTACGTGAATTTGATAGTAACTTTACTAATCAATATGTTCCCGAGCAAAAATGTATCTAGTAGAGCAGATTTCAAGACTAGTAGCTAGATAGGAATGACTAGATAACTTTTCAGTCACTAGCTCATGACTGGCTAAATATTCCTACTCAGTCTTTTGAATGCCAGGACTATCTAGTAATTATATCAATTACATAGATAGTGACTAGATGAAAAAGATTACACAGTAACGAGATAGAAAATCATTGGTGAATCCTGAATAGAAATTAGATATCAGAACTGTCTAGTACTTATACCAATTATAGTTACAAGTTATTTTTTTGTATCTAGCTACTAGATAATTTTCCTGGTACAGCCACTAGGAAAAGTGAGCGTTACATTTCTAGCTAGTAGTGATGTAAGACCCAACTTTTCTGTGTCATTACTAGACAGTCACTAGATTCAATTTCTTCTCGGGTAATTGTAAATTTTTTAGCATTCCTCATACGTGGTTCATATGGCACGTGTATTTATTACATAAAATAATGAAATAGAAATATGAAAAAGTTATGAAAAATTTATCAAGATTTGTTCAAAATAATACAAAATGTAATATAAAATTTTGATGCAAAATGTAATATAAAATTCTGAGGGTAACTTTGAGTATATTTCTTGCTGCATCGATGTAACACGGACTTTACATCATTGTATAATGTAAATTTAATAATTAATTTAATACAGTATATCGGTCTCATAAATATATTTAAAATAATGCTAAAGTTTCCATCATCAATTGTGTGATAATCATGGAAGTCTACCTGGATTGATATAACAAAGTACCGCAATTATAACGCAATTTTGGCTTCAGTTGGTTGCGTGGTATATTCTAAGAGCGTTCTCAACTAAACGGATTTTGATTAATCCAGTATTTACGGTAAAGTTCAATCATTATAAATTCTGTGATTGATTAACAAAGGGTTATGAAGTTATTAATCGACTTTAATCGGATCAATTAAAATTTGTTTAGTTGAAAATGCGATAAACTTATGTACTTATATTCAGTGGCGTAGCCTGAAAAAATTTCGGGGGGGGGGGGGCTATACTTTTTATTTTTGACGAGCGAAAAAAGGTCATTCGAAAAAATTTTTCTCACACTTAGCGTAACTCAAAAAATTAATTTTGGGGGGCTGCCCCTTCAACCCCCCTCTGGCTACGCCACTGCTTATATTTGTATTTAGAATGTCTGGTAACTCACTCAGAAAAGTCGTGGTGTGCAGGTAGATTAGGTCAAACTGAACAAAAATTTTCTTTATCATTTTGCGAACAATAAAAAAAATGTTTGCATTAATACGTATAATTGTATACCAAACTTTTTTAATTAATAAGTAAACATCTACGTGATCATTTGGAAAATGGTGGAGAACCTTTTTATTCAGTTTAATCTAATAAATAAGCGTAAATAGCAGCAGGCGTCGCAATCATAGCTCATCTACCGTATAGAGCGTCATTCATGAATTTTCTTGGATTAATAACTCAAAATTTTAAGTGGTTGTTCGCAAAATGGTAGAGAATCTTTTTGTTTGATCAAATTAATCTGTACACTGCGACTCCTCTGTGAATTATCAGACACTCTGTATATTTGGTGAATAACATCATTCTTTTTGAATAAAAGAAGATAATTAAAGCCGTAAATAATTAAAGTTTTATTTCTAACGTTTTGTATTATTTACAGATATTTTCATAGCAACTTCTGCTATTGTTAGCAGCTACTTTTATTAATTACATTTTTTATACAGGGTGTCAAAGATATACAAGATATACAAAATCACGTGAAAGTAGAGCACGTCAATCTGAACGAGAACTCTTGGTATTTTGCAAATAATCACGTAAAATTTTGAGACATTAATGAGAAAAGTTTGACTAGAACGCTGTAATGTTTTGGAACGGACTGTGTAAGCGGAAGATCTCGTGGAAAATGGTTGAAACGCGATTGACTTTTAACATGGATGGATATCGATTGACAGCTGAAGGCGAAATAAGGACGCAAGCGGCGCAGAGACAATTGTTTTTCGACATATCGTCAGCGTGACGTTAAGAAACAATCGTGTTTCATTTATTTTCGATGAGATATGACGCTAACAGACTTCGTCCCACATTATGTGCTCTGGTTCACTAATCTTCTTTTTTTAATATCTCGAAATTTCATACAAATTTCATATAACAAATTTTATTTGTTTGCAAAATGCCAAAGATGTTCGTGCTTTGCCTTCACATGTGGTTTTGTGTCTTTAGTCAAATACCCTGTATAATATTCATTATTTCACTAATTACTTTCTTATATAATATTCATTACTTTCTTTTTTTGAAGAAAAGTGATTCCTTGCTTTTACAAAATTTTTCAATAGTTTTTAAATAATATTATGATAAGATGAATAAAGTCTGTTGGACAACTTTTTGAGAAGGTTTATACAAAATCAGTAGCTTGTTCGCAATTTATTCGCAACTACATTTAGAAAGTCCCATTTTTTCTAAATAATAATTCACATTTATGTATAACATTATATATATATATATATATATATATATATATATATATTAGGTGGTAAACTTAGTTCCTGCGGCTCACAGTTAGATGACGTTAGTTGTAGGTGTAATTTATTTTGACATCTGAAACTGGCTGCATTTTAGAGGTTAGACATTTGTCAATAAAATTCAGTGCGAAGAGATTCATTTAAGCGAGCAGTGCTATTTTTTCTTTTGATTAAATATGGAACGTGATAAGTTGTTTTTTCGACATGTGCTGCTTCATTACTTTGACTTGAAAAAAACTGCAGCTGCAGCTCATAAATTGCTTTTCGAAGCTTATGGCAATTATGCTCCATCGGAAAGAACATG
>NW_022639488.1:1441807-1442144 GCF_010583005.1 Odontomachus brunneus | reverse complement strand
TATATATATATATATATATATATATATATATATATATATATATATATATATATATATATATATATATATATATATATATATATATACAGGGTTGGCAAAAAGTGCGGAAACGATCAAATATCTCGAAAAGGATCAACTGTAGCAAAAAATATGTAAGTAGCAAAATTGTAAGGCTTAATAAAATGTACTTAATGATGGCTAAAAATTTGACTTTAGGTGGAGGACGAAGATCATATGAAGACCAAATTGAATTTTTTAAATTGGACTCCCCACTTTTTATTACATATTCTTGTAGCTTATTTCAAGAGCTTTCCAAAAACCTATAATAAAGTATTTT
>NW_022639488.1:1441446-1441652 GCF_010583005.1 Odontomachus brunneus | reverse complement strand
ATAGATCAGTTACTTTTTCGTATGATCTAATATGGTCTCCAAATTTTCGATAAAGAAACAGCATTATCTTTTCTTTATCGGTTAACATTTTTAAAAAAGAAATTTAAAATTGTAGTTGGAAAAAGAAAGGGAAAAGACAAAGAGTAAGATGTGAGAAAGCACGACTCGTTTTTAAAATACAAATATCGAGAAGCGTTATCGTGAAG
>NW_022639488.1:1440799-1441436 GCF_010583005.1 Odontomachus brunneus | reverse complement strand
ATACTTCGATTAATGTATTTTTTGCTTTTGATGTCGAAATAAATGAGTTTTTTAGACAAAAAAACCGCAGGAACTAAGTTTACCACTTAATATATATATATATATATATATATATATATACAGAGTGTCCCATTTTAAAAGATGCATCCTGAAAATTCTTCAGCCAAGCATATTCAGCAAAAATGTTTCAGACAAAAGTTATATGATTCGATGGAGGACATAAGAAGGTATCATTGGTTTGAACTTACGTGACGCCGCCAACGTCAGATTGATATCAACTTTGCTTTTCTAAATAGAAACATATATTTTTTATTATGAAATTTTATTCTACATAAAGAAATAAATAACTTTTGTTTGAAAATATTTTTTATAGGATCTATTTTCTAAGATATTTACGGAAATATCTACAAAATTATTGGTTTCAATAATTTTTTACTCGAATTCTATCAACTTTACCGAAAAATAGCAAGAGATAAAAATTGTTTATATTTTTTCATAGAGCTCTGAGAATTTTTCCAGAATTTTTGAATTAACTTTTTAGTACTGTGTTTTTCTTGCATTTTCTTGAAGTACTAAAAAGTTTAATATATATATATATATATATATATATATATATATATATATATATATATATATA
>NW_022639488.1:1388231-1440592 GCF_010583005.1 Odontomachus brunneus | reverse complement strand
TATATATATATATATATATATATATATATATATATATATATATATATATATATATATATATATATATATATATATATATATATATACAGGGTTGGCAAAAAGTGCGGAAACGATCAAATATCTCGAAAAGGATCAACTGTAGCAAAAAATATGTAAGTAGCAAAATTGTAAGGCTTAATAAAATGTACTTAATGATGGCTAAAAATTTGACTTTAGGTGGAGGACGAAGATCATATGAAGACCAAATTGAATTTTTTAAATTGGACTCCCCACTTTTTATTACATATTCTTGTAGCTTATTTCAAGAGCTTTCCAAAAACCTATAATAAAGTATTTTTTTATTAGGCATATTTAGTGTTATAAGGCTTGAAAGGATTTTGGTCTTTAACTGTTTCTGTTTCGTAAAAACGTATCACTGTCTTCTGAACGGTGGATTTAGAAATAAAATTGCGATCAGGATATGCAGCATTGAATGTGTAGATCAGTTACTTCTTCGTATGATCTAATATGGTCTCCAAATTTTCGATAAAGAAACAGCATTATCTTTTCTTTATCGGTTAACATTTTTAAAAAAGAAATTTAAAATTGTAGTTGGAAAAAGAAAGGGAAAAGACAAAGAGTAAGATGTGAGAAAGCACGACTCGTTTTTAAAATACAAATATCGAGAAGCGTTATCGTGAAGTGCGGGTATGCGCGAGTTTTGACTGAGTACGTGTGATATTACGTCGTGAATGAATAACCGCGTTCGATGCGAGCGAATGAACAACTAGGCTGGGAGCCTAAAAAACATAAACACAGGAGAAAAACAAGAATAACTTTGTTTTTCGTGTCTCGAGCTAGACGATATGACCGGCTTAGTTGTTCATTCGCTCTCATCGAACGCGGTTATTCATTCACGACGTAATATCACACGTACTCAGTCAAAACTCGCGCATATCCGCGCTTCACGATAACGCTTCTCGATCTTTGTATTTTAAAAACGAGTCGTGCTCTCTCTCATCTTACTCTTTGTCTTTTCCCTTTCTTTTTCCAACTACAATTTCAAATTTCTTTTTTAAAAATGTTAACCGATAAAGAAAAGATAATGCTGTTTCTTTATCGAAAATTTAGAGACCATATTAGATCATACGAAAAAGTAACTGATCTATACATTCAATGCTGCATATCCTGATCGCAATTTTATTTCTAAATTCACCGTTCAGAAGACAGTGATAGGATTTTACAAAGCAGAAACAGTTAAAGACCAAAATCCTTTCAAGCCTTATAACTCTAAATATGCCTAATAAAAAAATACTTTATTATAGGTTTTTGGAAAGCTCTTGAAATAAGCTACAAGAATATGTAATAAAAAGTGGGGGGTCCAATTCAAAAAAATTCAATTTGACTTTCGTATGACCTTCGTCCTCCACCTAAAGTCAAATTTTTAGCCATCATTAGGTACATTTTATTAAGCCCTACAACTTTGCTACTTACATATTTTTCGCTACAGTTGATCCTTTTCGAGATATTTGACCGTTTCCGGACTTTTTGCCAACCCTGTATATATATATATATATATATATATATATATATATATATATGAAAATACTAAAATGTTTTTGTTACACTCTGTCAATTTGAAGAAAATACTTATATTATTGTTCCATATATAATGATCAGGTTATTAAAATTGCACAAAGGGTATACAGAAGTTGCACTAAGTATACTCTATGTGTGCTAATCGACGCCATATTGGCTCAAAATGCTAAAGCTTACGTGTTACAGTACTTTGTTATATCTAGTGACTTTACATTAGTGCCGATAGACACGACCTTCCTGCGTTGACACGCAGCACGCTGACGAAGCGGGCTACCGTTGATGCGAGCCAATATTACGTATGTCGGTTTAAGGATCCGTTATCGCGCGAACGTAAGCCGCATTTACGTGGCGCATCGGGCTTAACGTATAGCCGGACGTTAGGTGCCCGAACGCATTAGTATCCAGGCAACGTGTCGGACAAAAACAATGCCCCTGTTACCATGAGCCGAACCGAGCGGTGCGCCGGCCACGGCTTCAGCCGAGCTAGCCGGTTCTGTTAGAAGTCACGAATTGCGGGAATACACGCGTCCCCGCTTGTTCTCCCGTGTATATCGCACGACACTTGACTACCTCGCTGGTATGGTGTGACCACTGATAACACTCGTAAGATTATAACAGGTGGGAGCACGAGATGGCTACTTTGGGCTTTGAGTCACGAAGCGTATGAGTCGAGGGAGGCGAGACGCTGCTCGATTATCTTGAAGATCTTTTTCTCTCAGTGCTCTCGAGATTTCTTGAGTTGAAATCTCCTGTAAAACGAGTGCAAGTTCACGTGAAGCGGTAATGAAAATATCACCACTCGGAATCACAAGCGAGCGAGTGCGTAACTTCACTTTAAAGTGAATCTTTAATCCATACGAGTAAATATTTCAATCGATTAAAGTGAATTTATTTCTTCGGATTATATCAAATCCATTTTTAATTTCTTATAAAAATATTTAATCAACGATTCGAAGTGCTGTCTGCTTGAATGGAAAATCACTCAAATTCGATTGACCCGCTGTCACTTTACTTTTCGAGCAAAATTTTATTCGAAGAAATTTAGGCCGGTATTTATAGCCCATTCTTAAAGTTTTCTTAAGTTTATTTTCAGAGATATTCCGTAGCTAATGAAAAGATCCGTCCAAAAATGAATTTAGGACGATCTTAAATATTAGAACGGAATATTACTGTTGATCTTATAAAGAATCTTTTAAAATTTCTTAAAGTAAAATCTTACAAAAAATAAGTGGAAATTTATTTCAAAGAAGTGCAAATATTACCACTCGATCTTATAAAACTAAATATTTAATTCAAATTTAAAGTAAATTCTTAATTCATACGCGCGAGTAAATGTTTCAATTGATTTGTTTTTTGAGACGATAGAGAGTACATCAAATTCTTTAATTTCGCATAAAAGTAATTAACAATTCAGAATAGAGAATTTACTTCGTGTGACTAGAAAGACACTCAATAAAATACGAGTAACTCGGCTTTATTTTTCAAGTGAAACTTCACGCGAAGAAATTTCGAGAGCTTCCGAGACTACTTTGAGTGTAAACTCGCTTAAAAATTTATTCGAAGCAGTAATGAAAGCATTTCCACTCGAAACAAGTGTGTATGTAAGTAACCTAAATTTAAATTGAATTCTTAAACTATATAAGTAAATGTTTCCATCGATTAGGGTGAATTTGTTTCTTAAGATAGCGTATACATTAAATTCACTTTTCAATTTCATATGAAAATATTCAATCGATGCTTTAGAGTAAAAAAATTTATTCTATATGAATAAAAAGTTATTTAATAAAATAAGACGAAATTGGCTGTCGTTCTATTCTTCCAGTGAAATTTTACTCGAAGAAATATAAGGAGTTCTTTTTGAGAAACTTTTTGATATGTAATTTCACTTAGAACGAGAGAATATTCATTCTATGCAATAATGAAAATACTCTCATTCGAAACAAGTATGTAAGTAAATAATTCAAATTTAAAATGGATTCTTAAACTATATAAGTAAATGTTTCGATTTATTGGGGTGAATTTGTTTCTTAAGATGGCGGTGTACATTAAATTTATTTTTTAATTTCACATAAAAATATTCAATCGATGATTTATGATAGAGGATCCACTCTGTACGAATGGAAAGTCACTCACAAGGAAACTAACAGAACTTACAAAAACTTAAAAATTTTGCGAAGGTAACGAATGGAGGGGTGGGGGAGTGAAAAATTTGACATTAAAAAAATACGCTTCTGCAAAGAGTATTAAATATTGTAAAACTTTTGTAGAAAACATTTTTTCATATACCTCATATCTTAGGAATTATTCCATAAAAATGAAAAAGTTCATTTTTTTCAAGAGGCTGTTTTAACCCTTAAACCTCGAGATAAGCCGATATAAAAAAATATGTGTCTCTTATTTTTTGATGCTCTACAACTTATCCAAAGCGCATCAAAATTGGTGAGGGACCTCTGTCAGGTCCCTTGCAGTAAAATACGAGTGACTTGGTTATCAAGTCCCTATTTCTCGAATGAAATTTCACTCGAAGAAATTTAAGGAACTCTCGAAATTTCTTGGGGTGTGATCTCACTTAAAAAATACGGAAAAAAATTCACTCGAAATAATAATGAAAATATTGTTTTTCAGAATCATAAGTTAGTGAGTGAATAAAAGAGTGCGACCAAGTACTATAGGATAGTAGTCCATATTATTCAGAAAAATGTTTTGAATCCAGATTAGTTCTTATTTTATAGTTTTTGACGTGTTGAATATGCAAGTCCCAAGATGGGTCGATGTATTGTTCCAGAAAAAATAGCCCATTTAAAATTGCACTCTAGATAACGCCATTTATTTTCACAAGTAAAAAGTGAAACTATGGCAATTTGCAATGACAAAATCATCTTCAACGACAATGTCAGGTATCTCTGGAAAAAGAATGACTGAATTGGATCTCAAAAGCGTCCAACGGATTTTAATCGATTTTCAAACAGTTGGCACCAAATTGGATCAGTTGGCTCGTTTGATTACACTTTGAAATTACTAGTAAGATCAAAGGAGGTTTATTATTAATACATAATTTCCATTGTAAATTAACATTTTTATTTTGTGAAAATAAGTGACGTCATTTAGCGGGATGCAATTTGAAATTAGTCTTTTACTCTGGAACGGTGCACCTTGGCGCGCGCATATTTGTAATTAGCACAGTAAAAACTATAAAATAAAATCAATTAAGATTCAAAACTTTTCTCTAGATAAAGTGAATCGAACGCACATTTTAGGGTGAATTCTTAAACCATAGTAAAGTAAATATTTCCATCGACTAGAGTGAATTTATTGCTTGAGACGGTGGAGTACATCAAATTCATACTTCAATTTTACATAAGAATATTTACACGATTACTCAGAATGGAGAATTCATTGTCTGAGTGGAAAATTATTCAAATTCGAATGACCTAGCTATCATCCTGCTTTCCTAACGAAGTTTCGCTGGTAAACATGAAGAGAATATTTAGTCGATATTTTCAAAGTGTATCTTTTAAAAATATGATCACGCGTGACATCACCTGGTCTCGTCTGCCTTGTGTCGAGTTTTATGTCGCGATTTCATTAGCGGCACAGCTTATTACGTTTAGCCGGCGTGCTCCGTCGTCACCGTTTTGCGCCAAGTCGTAAGTGAGCGATTGTAAAAATCCGTATAAACGCCGCCGGCGCTATTTGGGGTAATCCCGTGCACACGTCGGGGCTCGCAGCCCGCGCCATAATATAACCGTACACACATATGTTTGCATTTTCTTCGCACGGCTGAGCAAGGTTGACGCACGAGAGAAATGCCCGCGAAAAAAGAGCGCACGTTTAGTTACACGTAACGTACTGCCGTCGTGCGCGACGTCGCACACGAGCGTTGAATTATATTTAGCTTGATGGATTGTTCGGGCCGCGTCTACTATACATTCGTTGCTTCGACACACAGTGCGGTGCGTTGCCGCAGGCATTCATAAATCAGACATCGATATACAACGGACTATAAAATATAGTCCTTTCTTCGAGTCTTCGCGAACTTTATCGCATGATAATCGCATCCGCGATTTATCCTTCGATGGTACGGAACGCTCCTATGACGCGCGGGCGAAAGCGTTCATCCCTCCTGCTACGCCCTCATTCGTCTCACTCAGCCCGGAAAAGTTCCAGATTCATCAAACTTTTACATTTCCGCGCTGCAAGGCGACTGGCCCATTAGGGAAGATCGGCGCGCGATTGTTAATGCAAACGAACGTGGCGCGTATGCGCGACGTCGTAAACTTAGCCACGCGAAAATTAAAATAGGCAATAGCGCGCCCTTTAATTTGATCACCGTGCCCGCGGGCGGGAAAAAAACTCGTTAGAATGTATTCGTTGCGGATTAAGTGAGATGTGAGACACGCGCATGTACGTGAGCGCGCGCGCGCGCGTACGTGCGTGCAATTTTTCTGACAACGGAAGAAAAATAACGAGCTCGGTTATACGCGTCGTATAACTGACCAATGTTACGCGCGGAGAGTGTATCACATTTAATTTGCTCGAGCGTGCGGAGCGCGCGGTATTCATTGCTTCGCTCGGCATCATTGAGCCCGTTACATAGATGCGTGTGCATCACACATGCGGTTAACAGCACGGAACAAACGATTCTCCCTTCTCGTTCTCTCCTCTATTTCTCTCTCCCTTTCTCCCTCCCTTCCTCCCTCTCCCTCCCTCCCTCTCTCTCTATCTCTCTTTCTCTCTCTATCTATCTATCTCTCTCTATCTCCATCCTCTCTTTCTCGCTATTTTGCCTTTTCATCTTCATTCCACAGCATGTTCCCGCACGTACTCTCTCACACACGTACATGCAGGGTGCGGCGCCAAAATCCGGACAAATTATACATTTTTTTCAAACATATTTTTTATTGCAAAAACGAAAAGGTTTACAAAACTTTTTTAACCACATTGTTTGTAAGGCCATAAAGAACACATTTACTCAATGTATCCCCCGCTTGCTTGAATGATCGCCTCCATTCTCGGTCTGAAGCGTGCGCAGGCGCGCTTTAATGTGTCACGGTCCATATCGGTGAGTGCCGCTTCAATAGCGGCTCTCAGTGATGCGACGTTTGGATGTCTGGACTTGTTCGTGACCCTTTCAACTACGCTCCATACATAGAAGTCCAAAGGATTCAAATCTGGGCCATGTTGGGAGGCCAGAATTCTTTCGACCAAAACATGTCGATGTTGTCCGACAACCAATTTTGCACCAAATGACTCACTTTAATTGTGTAAGACTTGTAGCGGAGGTCCTCCTCGACGATTCGACGCATAGTTTTCTCGCTCACACCAACAACCGACGAAAATTTTCGGATCAACTGTCCTGGATAATCAGCTCCTGAGCCCGTTGAATGATGTCGGGCGTCCTGACAACGCGCTCCTTCGAGTGGGTTTTCCTCGCCGGTGTTGCAAAACCTTCGTTGGACTTCTCCGACTCATTGTACTTTGCGATAACATCGTACACAGTCGATCTCGGGTACCCGAAGAACCGAATGATTTCTGTCGCCGAGCGTCCAGTGCGAACACTTTCGATAATCGCGGCTCTGCGGTTATACTCCGCACTTGGTTTCAACATTGCGACTGTTTCGAGGTTATGTTGGTTTAGTACATGCGTCAAGCTATTTGAACGCTAGTCGCGACATCTACCAGTGGTATAGAACGGCGAGAATTTCAAATTGAATTTTGTCCGGATTTTGGCGCCGCACCCTGTATATGTTTCCCCCCCCCTCTCTCTCTCTCACTTTCCTTCTCTCTTTCTCTTTGTTCTATCCTGCTCTGTCCAATACGTACACGCACATATATGGATACATAGTGGAAATATTTCGACGGTTTTAACTTGTCA
Organism: Odontomachus brunneus; assembly: GCF_010583005.1. Classification (NCBI taxonomy): domain Eukaryota; kingdom Metazoa; phylum Arthropoda; class Insecta; order Hymenoptera; family Formicidae; genus Odontomachus; species Odontomachus brunneus. Next base: position 1,433,139 of record NW_022639488.1, on the reverse strand, counting down.
ACGTCTCGCAACGCTCGTGTTCATCGAGCGAAATTGCTGAAAATTCGGCGTTAGCCGGGACGCACGGGCGATACGTTAATTTCTCACTCTCGTGCTTTACGTTACGCTCGTATTCCGTAACGTTGTGTCGTCACGTCCGAGCGCTGGATAGTATCACGTTGTAGAGTTGGCGGCGGCGGTGGCGGCGGCGGGGACGGCTGCAAGTTTAGATCTAATCAATTCGGTCGTCACGCGCCGGCGAATAATTTTGCTCAGTTTCCGCGGGAATAGCCCGAGAAATCTCGTCGTGGCTGCGGGGCAAAAGTTCGCTATTACGATCTTAGACCGAAGCTAGAATATGCTCGCTTTCGGCTTACCGGAAGTTTAATAATACGGCTCGCGGAAAGCGGCAAAACTTTGACCCAGTCTATATCTACCTCGGATTTGCTCGCGTACTCGTGTTACACGATCCAAGTACACCCGATCTAAGAGTAATGTTCATTAAAGGTCCGACGGGAGTACGGCTGGACGGGAAGGAACGAGAGGGAGAGTACGGGGTACTTGTAAATTCTGGCCGCGCTAAGGCGCATATTTAAGTTGTAATCGTCGTGCAATTACAAACTTTTCCGAGTTTATCTTTGAGTTCCCGTAGTGTGGCGACGTCTACGTCTTAGCCTCGAGACGGCCCTTCACCGGACCGTGACCGGGACGACTACGAAAAAGTGGTACAGCTCGGAAATTGAGCCCGGCCGCCTTTCGACGTCGGCGTCCAATTAACGCGAGAAGGGAGGGAGCGCGCATTTTGAGTTTTCTCACGCTTCCGTACGATCGGCATCCGTACGATCGCAAAGCCGTATCGGTGCTTTCGCTACCGCACAGTGAACTGAATAATAAACATAATAATAACGTAATCGTCTTGGGATTACGAATTTCTAGTGGTAGAATTTCTAGGGAGAATATACGCGATTCGCGTGGAAAACACGTACCTGATGGTCGTGATGCCAGATGTTTAGATTTCAGCTGAATTGTTCAGGTATCTGGACTCAGTATTACCTAATTCTAAAGCTCAGAATTGTAAAGTTCGAAATGTAAAGTGTAGAGTCTTTATATATTGCCAGAATTCTCAGAGAATTATTAGTATTATTTTATTTTGTTTTATTATTATAAAAATTCAGATTTTAAAGTTTAGAATTCTTAATATTAGAATTGTTAGAATTGTTAGAATTTTTAGAATTTCTAGTATTGCTGAGTTTTAAAATTCAGGGTTTAAATTCCAAAGTTAAGAATTTTTAGTATTAAGATTGCCAGAATTTTCAGAATTCTCAGTAGGAAAGACCAGAGACAAAAGTAACGCAGGGTGAAAGTAAATACGATTGCTAAAACTTTATCATTGCTGTGTTAATCAGACCGCCACTGTGTAACGTCTTTTGAACCCCCATCTACCTCAGTAACGCTCGAGGCGCAATGCTGAGAGGTTATGTTTGTACTACGTCGATGTTAGAAAAACACAGGTAAAGTAAGTATTATATGTCGTTTTAAATCCTCAATAATTTATTGGAAATTTGGATTATCTCCTTGCTGATTGTCAATTATAAATCAATTACAATCCCTTTAAGTAACGTGAAATATAAAAACCAGATTTGAAGGTTAGGTAGTTGTACACAAATAAATGTTTGCCAAAATTAAGAATTGGGACGGAAGTAACAGTCTGTTACTTTTGTCCCGACAATAATGATTGTTATTGGTGTTGACTATCATTCATTTGTACATATGTGTTTGATAAAAATATTGTTTTTATTATTATAGAATGCCGAATATACGTCAAAGAAAAGCCCGATTTTTATAAAAGTTGATGTTTCTACTTAATCACAACTTATAACTAAATTCTATCTATCCTATCACATACCCAAATGTTGTGTTTACTTTTAAAACACAAAAAACTTTATATCCAAACAAGCATGTAGAAAATATCGATTCAAATTAGCAAATTGTTACTTTTTTATCTGGTCTCCCTTACTATTTTCTTTTGTTTTTTTTTTATCGGAATTCAGATTTTAAAGAATGTTCAGTATTAGAATTTTCAGAATTCAGTATTAATATTTTCAGACTTCTTAGAATTCTCAGTATTACTAAAGTTCTCGGTATTCTAAAATTTAAAGTTCTATAGTTTAGAGTTTTTATATAAGGCTGCCAAAATTTTCATAATCTTCAGAATTCTTAGAATTTTTAGTATTAGAGTTGTCAGAATTCTCAGAATTTTTAGAATTCTTAATATTACTGAATTCCAAAATTCAAGATTTAGATTCTAAAGTTCAGAATTCTCAGTATTAAGATTGTCAGAATCCTTAGAATTCCTAAAATTCTTATTATTGAACACTAAATTTCAGGATACCGAATCTGAAATTTAAAATTTACATAGCAATACTGAGAATTTTAAAATTTAGATTTCTTAATATTATATATAGAGATGTCACAGAATTTTTACATACACATACATACACAGAACAATACATCAAATTTATTCAAAATGCATAATGTATCCTAGTAAGTTTAGTATTTCCATCAAAAATATTAAATTAAAAAATTTGGCTTGTTTGCTACATAGAGTCGAACCAATTTTTCTTTAATAAAGTTCTATAATATTCTTGTAAAAAGAATATATTCTTTTTTTGAGTGCATGATAATAAGCATTTTTCAAATTTGTGATGAGAATGTTTTAAAACTACACTAGTCAACAAATTTATCGCATAGATAAATTCATGTCGAAATTTCGCACAATTTTAAATGAGCATAATACCGCGAAATATTATCGTATTTGGGATCTTTTTTTTATTTTAAACAGTGACATTATAATATTATGCAAATTCGCGGTGTTATGCTCATTTAAAATTAAATTGCATATGTAATTTTGATGTCATAACTCCTTAAAAAAAAATCGTATAAATTCGCCTTTTTTTTAAATTGCTGGGGAAAGTCTATACTTTACAATAGTTATCATAAGATTTACGAAAAAAATTTGGTCCACCCCGTAAGAAATACGTTAAATTTTTTGGAGACGCAACACGTCACTTTTGAAAAAATTGCGGGAAGGGGAAAAAGTAAATTTAAAATTGGACGAATGCTTCTTAAAGTACAGACTTCACTCTTTAAAATAAAAAAAAAATAAGATTCCAAATAGATAATGTTTCACGGTATGCTCATTTAAAATTGGATGACATTTTGACATGAATTTACCTATGCGATAATTTTGTTGACGAGTATATTACCAAGAAAATATTTGTTCTGAATCATTGCTTAAAAGAAAGTGAACTTTCGCTAGTAATTACTTTCGTGAAGTAATCGCTGTTCTGCGCAAAACAATGATATTTTTCTGTGTGTAGAATTCTCCGTGTTAAAATCGCTAAATGTCTAAATTTCAGCCGTACAGTACAGTTGAAATATGAGCGTCTAGAGGTCGTCTGTGCTCTCTATGGCTGCTCTCGCGAGCGAGCTTGCGTCAAATTCGAGCAGACATGTAAGCTGCGCTCGCATTACAACGCGTTTGCTCGCTTGGATTCGCGTACTACAGCCGCGCAAAAACGAGCAACGAACTGGAGTCTTATTTCGAGCGCCGTAAATCGCGCAACTTCGAGGGCACGGAATGGTGGTGTGCCCTTTTCCGATTTCCGAATGGCGTGCAAACACGCCGGGCGACACGAGTATACTTTTAACTGCCTTTCCCAGGAACGCCAGCACCGCAAGCACTGTAACTCAATCGTATGTAAATTACCGGCGGTGTAATCTCGTAAAGCGGCTTAACGTTACTAGGAAAGTTTCGTGCAATGCGTCGCGTTGTCCAAACCTCGCGACGTAAATCGACGTAATTCTTTATTCGGCCAACACCTGGCCAACGTGATACCTTTCAATTGATCCGAACTGTACTTCTTAACTCTGTCCGCGGATGAGTATTCTCCCGGTGCCCTGCCTCCCACCTTCCCTTCTGCCCCCGATCGATCCTGTCGCGAAAGTACGAGACCCAAAACTAGCGGTGCGATTCGATCAATTGGCAATAGCGCGGTTTCATTGCGGTTTGCTACTCCGGTTGTTTGATGACCTCGCGTTGTTACCTAAGTTGCGGCAAACTTTATCTGGCTTTCCAGTAGTAATTTCGGTGCCAACCTGAAGTTTATCCCTTGTGTCTGTCATTTTGAAGGACATCTGTGACCCTGCCACGGACACGCCATAATATGGTATTTTATATACGGAAACGCGCGAACGTTCCTTCGCTCACTACACGATTATGCGAAATTTCCGTGGAATAAAAGCGCGTTACAAGCATTGTTTATACAGTATAACGCGCACTCGGCGAGCCGGGGTAGAGCTTTGTCGTGCTTGTTATCTTTTTTCCGTCAAATATTATTATTCTCCCGCAGAAATTGCGCAACTAAGATTCTGCGATTTGACTCTTGATGTAGTCCAAATCTCTTGAAATTACCTCTCTCCAAATAATACTTTTAATTTAAATAAATAACCAGGAGTGGGAAAGTTTCTTTTGGAAGGTAAAGCGTCACGGTTACTTGCGCGCGCACGTTTAAAAAAATAACACGTTACTGTTATCGTTACTTAACCACTTCACTATGACTTTGAAATTACAATCCGGTTTCATCATTATTTATCTCCAATGTGTTCTCGTCTTGACCGATATGACATAAAAGTCATAATATGATTTTAGTATGTTAGCAGCGATAGTAACTACCCAACGTGACCTCAGAGTAAATCTATTTTAGAGAAATAAGAAATTAGGAAAGTAAAATTTCACCTTATATGTGTTGAGCACTTTAAATTTAAACATCTTGTCTACATAAAAAATTTGTTAAACATAAGAAATTAATTTGAGCAATAAAAGATTAAGAAGAGAATATCGTTTTTTTATTTTCTCTTATTAAGTTTCATAAATCTTTCCTTAGGTTCTATCTATTTTATATAGGATGTTTGACAATTTATAACATAGCTGTGGTATGTAGAACTTCATTAAACTGAACAAAACTCCTCTATCATTTCTTAAATGACCACATAAAATTCTAAGTTATTAATTAAAGAAGATTGTTGAATGTGTGTAATCACGCGCGATATTGTATATGAACAGTGATGACGACATTTGCTCCTGTATGCTTGTTTATTAAGTTAAACTAAATGAAAAAGCCCTCCACCATTTTGTAAATAACCATGTAGATTTTTAATTGTTAATTAAAGGAGATTAGTGCATTATCGCGCGGCAGACGCCATCACAGCTCATCTACCGTATCGTAATTGACCATTCACTAATTCTCTTTAATTAATAAATCAAAATTTTACGTGGTTGTAAAGTGGTTATTCGCGAAATAGTAAAGCAATTTTTTGTTCGATTGAAACGTGCATTTTATGCGTGCGAAGTAACGATTATATCGTTACTGTAACTTAAAAAATGTAATTGTGTTACTATTGCTGTTACCAATGAAAAAAGTAAGTCGTTACAGAAAAAGGAAATAACTTGTAACGGTAATAGCGTTACAAGTAATTATGGGAAAATGCGTTACTGCGTTGTAACGCATTATTTTCCACAATCCTACAAATAAAATTATATAAAAATTTAAATAAAATGTCTCTCTCTCTCTCACTCACAGTCTTTCTTTCATTTGGTTTCCTATTATATTTTTCGAATTCTTTTCCATTCCTTTCTCCATATTTGCATGTCCGCACCGAGCTTCAAAATTCCCCTTTCCGTTATACACTCGATCATAAAGACAAGTCTCAGTATGATTACGGTGATAATAAAAAAGCAGGTAACGGTCGGAGGGTAGCAGGATGGAGGGTAGGTCCGATGAAATATACCGGCTGACTTGGTCCTCGCCCGGCGAGTCGGGTGGGAGTAAAGCGCGAAGTAATAACGCGCGAGATTCGGGCATGCCAGATTTATCGCGGCAACACACACCACTGACGTGACGGGAACGGTAACGAGGCTCAACGACAGCTGGTGCACGGCCCACTTCTCGCGAGTGAGCGGGAATACGTACTCTACACGTGCCAGCTTTCTGTACGTATACGCGAAGAAAATGCGATAACTGTACAAACTTTTATCGACAAACGAGACTCTCGTTCGCGCGATCTCGCGCAGAGAGAGAGAGAGAGAGAGAGCATCATCGCGTAAGATGAGCGGTTGGCGGAACGGTGCACTTGGTTGCAAAACGGTTTAGACACAATGAAGTAAGGTGCTCATCAAACTGTCACGATTGGAGCTGCTACTGACGGGCTTGCGCGGTAATCGATTATGATAGGAGCAGAAGTGACAGCATACGAGACGTCACAACTGCAACGGAGGTGCAGGAACAACGGAAGTATTTTTATTGTTAGGTGAGAGTTGCAATAAAGAGGGACATTATATATTTGTACACAATACTTAATATACTGAGTACTGTCATTTCAGCTTCTGTCATAAGCGATTATTGCATCAGCCTGCATGCAGAAAATTTTTGTTGAATCATGTAGCATGCCAATAGTATAATTTACAAAATTTGTATCGCACGACTGGAATGCACTTATACCAAAATTTATGCAAAATTTTATTTCGCTACATTTCGCTAGGAACATAGCAAATTTAATTAATAACTCAAAATTTTGTGTGATTGTTCGCGAAATGATAGAGGGATTTGGTGTATTTTGAGAGTAATTTCGTAAATTTCTTGTCATTAATTAAAGATGATTGGTGCATTATTGCGCACAATTATGCACCAATCTTCTTTAAAAAGTCTCATAATTCTTGGAAAAAATTACTTCTGCGTACACACAGTTTTATTCTTTGCTCTCTACATTTCCCACTACTTTCTTGAAAGTTCTTCCACTTTATAAGTATATCCTGGCTGGGCGAGATTACTATGGCATTTTCTTTGGTTAATGAATGCTTATATCTTCAAAGGAAGTTTATTGCGGATGTCACAGTAGTGGCTCTTTCAATTGTGACAATTTGACACGCTTCTTGCTTCATTATGTCTGTTTTGCAACTAAGTTATACACGCCCACGCTCGCGATTATCGTTCTTCTCTCGAGATATCGACCTATGAAAGGAGTCTCGCGACCGCACATTCGCGCGCCATATGCGCAGTCTCCTATCGATGAGCAACGACAAAGAGACACTCGATGCCAATGAAACAGCCGGTCTCCGACAAATGGAGTGATCGCTATAGAATTCTGTATATTCGAAAAAGGGAAGTGGAAACGCGCGAACGCGCACGCTACGAGCCGAGGCCCTACGGCTGTTCTACACAGCCATCTCGTAGTCCTCGACAAATATCTACCACTGCGGAAATTCAATTTCAGGGATCACCGCTGCGACAAGATTGATAGTCGGCCGTTTCGCAACTAAGTCGCGAAAAAATGAATTATTAACAAAAAACGGGTGAACGACCGATACGCTGGCTAACGGCTATGGAAAGTCGATACCCCGAATGAGCTACTCCTCTTCCTCTCCCTCCTTATTCTCCTTTACCTCCTCTTCCTCCTACTACTGTTACTACTGCACCTCGTTTCCGCAAGATAACTCTCATCATCGTATGAATATATTGTCGCAGCCGTGAAGCGATACTGGAAGGTATAATAACGTTTTTCACTATCACGTTACAATTTGCGTCATTATAAGTAACTGATCAAATCGTCCGGACTGATTTCCAGATAGCTTCGACACAAATCGAATAAATTCATCTCGGCTATTGGGGACAACGGGAACAGATTCTGAATAGAGGATGTTATTGAATAACAAGGAAAAATTCGATTGGTGCATTGAGAGGAGAGATATTTAAAACAATATTTATTCAGTGAGTACCGATAACATATTTACTTGAATCTAAATTTTCTTATTTAAATATTCTCTTATTTAAACAATTGCTCTCTTGAAAAAGTAAGGTTTTAAAAAAATATCTATTTGAAAAAAATATTTATTCTGAATATGAAAATGTGAACATATTTATATAAATAAATATGTTATTGGTATTTATCGAATAAATACTTTTTTTATATGTTTTTTTCTTTTAGTGTAGGGAACGATGAGAAACATTTTTCAAATATTTCTCGTCGTGTGAGATAAAGAATCAGAAATGGCGAAGCTATCTCGAGTTAGAATTATAGCCTCACATTGATCCTACAAATTTCGTCGAATATAAAGAACCACTAGAGAATCTCAAAATGTAATATTATAGAAACTATTGTCCTATATTGATGTTACAAACATTTATTTTGTGTTGAATCTTCAAAAAATATTAGTTTGGAATTATCTAATTAATTTGATTTCAATATTCAACTTATATTGGTTTTTTATTATTAATTTTATTAGCAATATATTGATTATTAATTTTTTAGATAGAGCGTGTGTGGAAAATGCAAATATTAAATAATTCATATAGGTGTATGATGAAATTAATGAATAACTAAACCAACCATTGTTTGTTTATTCATATCTTACTATTGATTTTCTTTTTATAGACGTTATAGGAATACCAATAAGATTTAAAAAGATTAAAATGGAACAAGTTGCAAGGGCAAAGATAATAGTTATATATCAAATAATGTATTAATAGGAAAATTTAAAATTAGATATGTGGTATAATAAAAATAACAGTTTAAAGAAGAATGGAAAAAGTCATTGAAAGTCAGATTCGAAATAGGATGTTTTGTCGACTAAAGAAGCAATTATTAAACCATATACCAACATTTACCCTAAACACCAAGACTGCTATTTATAGTTGTAAATTATTTGCGATTTTTTATCAACAGCATAGTTAATTACAGATTTTTATTTATAAACCATTATTTATTTACGTATCTATGACTGTTACGTATCTATGACTGAGTCAACGTTTCTTGCTGTATGAACTAAGCACAGGCGCTGATGGACGAATAATCAGAGATTTGCAAAGTTATTATTTGTCAAATGTTGGTAGAGACTATGAATACCGGCATAAAATTTCGACTCGGCAATCTCTACTCTCGTCAAGACTCATTAAAACAGAAAACCTCCTGTATAATAAACGATTCGATATACCAGAGATGCGTTCGAAAACGTCACCTGGGGCATCCACTGCGTTGGAGTGAAAGAGATACGAAAATGAGATAAAGAGAGAAGGAGAGCATCCGGGTGACGTTTCCTAACGCATCTCTGGAAATATGGAATGTAACATTGGTCATGTTCCAGCATCCTGCGTCCTCCATTTTGATTTCCCGCTTTAGCATCCTGCTCTTGGCTGCTTTATCGTGACGCCGACATTCACAATGACATTCGCGATTCGACCGAAGAAACGCATGTTAATTAACTAGTTTAACCAGTGAGAATCGAGAAAATACCGGTGAAAGGTCAATGAAATATTTCAAGAGCCGATGAAATACTTTGACGAGAATGATAACTAACACAATGACATACACACACACATATTCCGCGGTATGCGAATTGCTCGCCGATTGGGGAAGCAATGTAATGCACGAAGGTAACATTGACCGCCTCGAAGGTCTGGAATATTTTGATAGCGTCGATTGTTGTGACTCTCTGGGCTATTCACCGGCTGCTGACGACTATGGCTGGATTGACGGAGAATAACTTTGTCGTTTTTGCCCATTGTTTTGGTATTCCCGCGCGTTGCGTACTTTTCTATGGCGGAGTGTTACATTACATTTCCAGCCGGCGAACGCGGCTAATATTACACACGCCAGCATCGAGATAGAACAATATCCAATGCAATGTTATATTTTGAGATTCTCTATTGGCCATACGAGTCTGACGGAATTTGTAGGGTTAAGGAGACGCTAAAGTGGATGACGATAACGTATTAAGGGAAAAATTACCTTAAAATCAACAAATATTTCTTTGACGAGTGCCATTAACATATATTTACTTAAATCTAAATTTTCTTTATTTAAATCAAATATTGTTTACCTGATTTAAGTAAACAATATTTGATTTAAATAAAGAGAAGATTTAGATTTAGATTTAAACTTAAATAAATATGTTAAGGGCACCCATCAAAGAAATGTTTGTTGATTTTAAGGTAATTTTTTCCTCAGTGTAGAGACGATCATCAAAACGTCATGTAAAATAAGATAATAACAATCACACTACTCTTTTCATATTCCTTGTACATACAGATCTCTTGTATAAGTATGTGCTGCTTTATTTTATCAAATATCTAGCAGAAAACATGACCACGCATATGTAGAAATTTTTCTGCAAACTTATTTTTAAACTTCTAAATTTAGTTGTAAAGGTATAAAATTGCTCTTTGAAATTTTCTTGAGCGGAATAAACGCACCTTTAGTAAATAAAGGAACCTAGTACATAATGAAAACCGTAAATTAACTAAGTTTTAAACATATTAAAAATAAACGAATTAATTTTATATTGCATCTAAACGTTCTTTGAAATGTCTATTATAAGAACAAGTTTTATTGTGTAATAGTAGTTAAAAAGGATAAACTTATTGTTTTCCTGAAGACATCACGTAATCTTATTACTTTTTTACCCGAGGCAAAAAATGAGGCATTTTACAAAGTTTGTTTATTTCTTGATTATTAATTTTCAGAAGTTCTTAAAAGTGACTTATTAAGACATGCAATTTATAAAAATGTTTTATTGCACATTTCAAAAATTATGATTATTTATCGACACAACACTTTTCTTATAAAACGATAAAACTATATTCTTTTCTACTTAAAGTATTAATGACAATAAATATTTCTAGTATAGTAATATTTGATATCATTTTTCAACATAATATATATATATATATATATATATATATATATATATATATATATATATATATATATATATATATACAGTTTGATAAGAGCGTGTTTGGCAAAACTTAATAAATAATTTGTTGAAATGATTTGGAATAAGATATACAAATGCATACTACTTAGTTAGAACTGTGATGCTTTATTATTAATAACATGTCCAGTCGCCTTTATTGTCAATAATTGCCTGGCATCTCCGAGGCATACTTTCAATTAATTTTACGGTATATTCTTGAAATAAAGATCTCTATATCAATCGATTTGTCAAACTAACTTCTTGACCGACTAAATTTTCTTTCTACGAAGTTTGAACTTCATCAAGGACCAAACGTTTTCGATAGGATTTGTATTCGGTGACTGTGATGACCAAAGCTTCCAACAGCCAATCGCCTTGACCTTGACAAATGTTGTCAAGGTCATGGCCCTAAACAACATTTAAAAGGTTTTAGCCGTCGGTCGAACACTATGGGTACCAATGCTAATTGCAACAATATTGTAACATTTGAAACCTTATAACTCGAAAGATACTTAATGAAAAAATATTTTATTATAGTGTTTTGGAAAGCTCTCAAGGTATGCTATAAGAATATATAATGAAAAATGGAGAGTATTATTTAAAAAGTTCAAAGTGACCTTGTCCTGACCTTGATGACGCAACTTGAGGGCAAATTAATGATATCATCTTATGTCCCCCTCGAAATCCCAAAACTTTTATCTGAAACATTTTTCCATAAAATGCACTGTTCAAGAGATATTTGAGGTAATCGATTAAAATGGGATATCCTATATACATAGTACGCTGTAGGAGATATTTAACAATAATTATTGTAAAACATTTCTTTATATATGGTAGCATCTCTTAAAAAAGTTATTAAAGATACCTCATTATCCCTTTGGTTCCTTTATAAGCTTCAGGACTTTTTATCAGGCAAATATTTAACTAACTGACAGCTCAAAATATCAATTCTGAAAAAAATTTGTTATAGTTTTCGTCACTTATTGAGTTCCAATTCATTATTGTTTGTACTTTTTATATGTAAAAGCATGAATAATTCTGTGTAATCAATACGACATAAAGTTTGTAGAAAAAAAGTCAAATATCTAAAAACCTATGTGGTCATTTACAAAATGGTAAAGGACTTATTTGTTCAGTTTGATTTAATGTATAATGTATACAAGTTTAGTTTGATTTAATGTTTAATGTATACAACGGCAGACGGCGCCACTGCAGCTCATGTACCATATTGCGCGTAATCATTCACTAATCTTTTTTAATTAATATCTCGACTATTATTGCGAATATCGCAAAACGGCATAGGACTTTCTTGCTCACCTTAATCCGTTCTATGTTCTCACGAAAGGTTATCATGGATGTCTGAGACATCCCTGACATATGCGTTTTTAGCATTTCGTGGCCAAGTAGATTTTTCTACTTTTAAATTATTTATTAATATCTATTGTTTCTTATTACGCACCATGTTTGTATAATATCCATCGTGTATGTTTTTACCATGGTGAAAAATTACACTGATAATTTTATACTTATTTTTTACTATTTGTATCTTTCCTCTAGATAGCTCTTTAACATTCAAATTTATAGTCTTTCACATTTTCGTATTAATGCTTTTAAATAATTGCAGTTGGGAAATGAAAATATTTGTCGCCGTCATTATATCAATTTTTTCGATTGCAGAGTTTATCCCACAATTAATGCATAATTTTTCAATGTTATTTCAACACCCAAAATTATATTGTGTTAATTCTAAGGTGTATAATTTTTTCAAATTTTCAGCAATAGAACGAAGCAATAGAATATAATTTGTTTTAATTTCTATTTCACAAAGTATCATCTATATTATCATTATCATTAATTTGACATTCTAAAATATTTTTTGTAACTGCCCAAACTGTATCAGACATTTTTTTAAGGCGTTGTTTCAAAATATAAATATTTGTAAGATCTGGTCTATACTGATTTCGCAACCTGTTATATTCTATTATAACTAATTTATTTGCTTTTACAAACGAAGGATTATAATTTATGAGATGTAATCCACTTAACGTAGTCACTCGTGGAAAAGCAATATATATTTGTAAATATAGAACTAAATATACAATTTTCAGCTTCGACAACAGCATGCTGTAAATATACAATTTACAATTATTCAATTATTCAATCCTTGATCGGAGCAGTTATTGCTGTGTCCTTTCAAATGTATTTTTTCATTCAACATCTAATAGTCTTTATTAAAAAACTTTTTTCAGTACTACCTTTACCGTTTATATATAATCTAAGAATTTCTCTTTGAGATATTATAGTAGCAGCAATTTGATTAAAGATTCGTTTTTGATCAACATTTAATTGCGATATAATTTCATCGATGAAATTATTGACCGATGTTATGAATTTCAAATTTGTTACCAAAATCTTTGAAATCCTTTATAGCTCCTTCGATTTCAATAAGAACATATTCTAATGCACAATTTTCAAAATTATTGTCTTTATCTTTTATATTTCTATTTTTTAGTATATTTTTTTCAATTAGTTCTTTGACATTAACTATTTTGAATATCAATTACTTTTTCATGATATCGAGGAGCATCTTTAAATTGAAACTGTATTAAAGAAAATGTTTCTGCGTAACTATTACATCAATTTTTTAATTCATTAATATCTCTCCAAGTTTAAACAATAATAACAATAAAAAATTATAACGTTCAGGTTGAGCATGGATATTGTATTCGTAATGATCAATAAGATATCCACATTTATGTTCCTTTAAATATAAGAATTCACCAATAACATAGTATTCTACATTTTTAGAATATGGTTTAGATTTTGTAATATCATACCATTTCGCATAACCATACAAATGAATAGATTCAAGTTCTTTGGGTCTACTTGAATAATATATATCTATTAAAGAAGGATAAAATATATCTGTAGAATTATTATCTAACGTTTCAATCTCTTTGCGAGGCTTAAGTTTTCTATTTCTAATCATATTCACGTCTATCTTATAGTAGCTTCACTATCATAATTTTGCATTAAGAATTGATCGTCTGTGTGTAATATTTAAAATATTTGTTTAAAATTATATAATTTATTTAAAAAATATTATTTCAAATAATAATGTTTTCTTTATTAAATAATAAAGTTTTATTAATAATAAACTATCTTAATGATAAAATAACAAATAAATATATTTTTGCTAAATATAAAAAGACGTAATAAAAATACATACAATACATCTTCATCGTTCGTCACGTCATGATTCTCTCTCTTTTCCATTTTCCAGCACTTGACTCTTATAGGACATCATTTTTAGTTTATTTTTTAATCGTTAACCTCAGAGCTTTTACATACGAATCTATATTATATATGATTAGCAATTCAACATTATCGCTTTGCTTGATGTACGTATCTCAATATCTCAATTATTAATTACATCGGACACATTTAAAACGATATATTACAGCGCTATCGCACGATTAAATACGATAGAAATGCGTCGCTTGATATACGTATCTCAATACGTATCTCAATTATGACATTTAAGAGTGATATATTAGAGCGTTATCGTCATAATATAATGTACAAGAGACTTAAACTTTACCACATGTTGTAGGAAAGACTTAAACAACTGATCGGGAAGAAAAACCGACCTCTGAAAATTTGTAATTTTGGCTTATGAAATTTCAGATTTCAGAATTGACTGCACTAATTTTTATCAGATTGGTCGCAAATGAAAGCTTGTATCAACGTTTCTGTCAGAAATGCAATTACATTTTTCATTACGGCTTTATTTTCCGAGATATTTTAGTTGGAAGTGTGATCGTCGCAAAAACTCCGGAAAAGCTTCTTGGTAGCGTCGTATATCATAAACATAATCACATCTCGGACCTGTCATTCTCGGAACTCGTCTTTATGTATTATATTTAGCATCGTAACGCTACCGTCGCTTAATTTTGGCTGAATGTTGGTAAAGTTTTCGAATATGGCATTTCCTGCAAAGTTTACGTTGTATTGATTGCACATATTAGGTAGTAAACTTAGTTTCTGCGGCTCACATTAGATGACATTAGTTGTAGGTGTAATTTACTTTGACATCTGAAACTGGTTGCATTTTACAGGTTAGACATTTGTCAATAAAATTCAGTGCGAAAAGATTCATTTAAGCGAACAGTGCCATTTTTTTCTTTTGATTAAACATGGAACGTGATAAGTTGTTTTTTCGATGAAGCAGTTGTGCTGCTTTATTACTTTGATTTGAAAAGAACTACAGCTGCAGCTTATAAATTGCTTGTCGAAGCTTATGGCAATTGTGCTCCATCGGAAAAAATATACCAAGAATGGTTTCAGCGATTTAAGAGTGGTAATTATGTGAATGATAAAAAACGCTCAGGTCAATCGAAAAAGTTTGAAAACACTGAATTGCAAGCATTATTGAACGAAAACTCAACTCAAACACTCCAAGAATTGTCTGCACCATTAAATATTACTCCGATGGCTGTTTCCAAACGTCTACATGCAATGGGAAAGATTCAAAAGGAAGGAAAATGTATACCATACGAATTAACCGAAAATGCCATTGCGAATCACTTAAACATCTCTATTCGCCAGGCAGAAGAAAAGAGTTTTTTGTGGCGCATTGTGACTGGCAATGAAAAGTGGATCTATTTTGACAATCCCAAACGCAAGAAATCATGGGTTGACCCTGGCCAACTATCGACATCCACACCAAAGCGAAATATCCATGGCCACAAAGCAATGCTCTGCATATGGTGGGATATGCAAGGCGTCGTTTATTATGAGCTACTCAGACCGAACGAAAGTATCACGGTGGATCGATATCAATTACAATTAAACCTTCTGAATGAAGCATTGGAAAAAAAGGCCAGCAGCAGCCAGCAATCGACGCAAAGTTATGCTTTTGCACGGCAACGCTTGACCATACGTTGCAAAAGCCGTCAAGGAAACTCTGATGCAGCTCGAGTAGGAAGTTCTCCCGCACCCAGCATATTCATCAGACTTAGTTCCTTCAGATTATTACTTGTTCCGATCGATGCAGCACGGCTTGGTAGATACACACTTCAGAAATTATGAGGATGTGCGGAAATGAATCGATGAATGCTTCAAAAGACCAATCGTTCTATCGTCGCGGAATCTACTTATTGCCCGAAAGATGGGAAAAATGTATAGCTAGCGAGGGAAAATATTTTGATTGATGTATTTTTTGCTTTTGATATCGAGATAAATGAGTTTTTTAAAAGCCGCGGAAACTAAGTTTACTACCTAATAATTACAAATGCTTTTACATAGAAAGTACGTACAGTAATGATATGGAGCGTTGTTAAATATGTCACGAAAATTGCACAATAGAACTTTTTAAATTTCTTGGTAAAGTTCTCAAATATGGCATTTCCTACAAAGCTTACGTTGTATTGATTGCACATAATTACAAATGCTTTTATACACAGAAAGTACGTAGAATAATGATATGGAGCGTCGTTAAATGTCACGAAAATTGCTTAATAGAACCTTTTAAATTTCTTGGTAAAATTTTCAAATATGGCATTTCCTGCAAAGTTTACGTTGTATTGATTGCACATAATTACAAATGCTTTTACACACAGAAAGTACGTAGAATAATGATATGGAGCGTCGTTAAATGTCACGAAAATTGCATAATAGAACCTTTTAAATTTCTTGGTAAAGTTTTCAAATATGGCATTTCCTGCAAAGTTTACGTTGTATTGATTGCACATAATTACAAATGCTTTTACACACAGAAAGTACGTAGAATAAAAATATGGAGCGTCGTTAAATCACGCAAATTGCACAATAGAACTTTTTAAATTTATATCTTGAGTTATTAGTTAACGTAAATATTTACTTGATATAAAAGTTCCATAGCTTGCACATATCGCACATGTTTGCTGCGCTAACGAAAATTTCAAAGAACACTTCCGTACTTTTACAACTGAATTTAGAAACTCAAAAATATACGAAAAATTTGCAGAAAGATTTCTATATATGTGTTGTGTTCCTTCTAGTATAATAAAACAAAACAGCACATATTTACATAAGATTTATATAATATTTCATTATTTTTTCCGAATTCCCTACAGATGTAACATAGTTTTTCATTTGATTTTTCAAGCATAGGAATTATGTCCTTCTATTTCGTCGTCATTGCATAAAGTAGATTCATTAACTTTGTCTTCTTCTGATGTATTTTCAAACAAATGGTACGAGAGCGCTATTGCCCATTTTGACTATGTTGGATTGAGCCAGTTAATAATTCAAACACAACATGATTAGAATAACAATTGAAGCCCTCGATAGGTAAATAAATGTGCACAGTTTGTTGCATTGTAGATTGTAGATTGATATTTAACAAACTAAAGATACTTAAAGATGTGCGCGCACGCGCTTAATTCTTACAAAGCGTATCTGAACTTGTTTTTTTTGCGAGGAGCCATGCATGCCGCTAAGTTTGTTAGCGAGAAATTTGACTCTCAGCGTGCTCCATTGCGAGCTTGACAGTTACTTTTCTCAGACAGATTCGGTGTTATTTTCCAAGTGTATTGTTAGGACCCCAATACAGTTTATCCAATCAGAGAGATCGAATGTTGACGTTAATCATGTAATTACATTATATTTGACAGTTTTTGAAATATCTGGAATTTAACTGGAGAAACTAGTCGTCAAGCTCGTAATGGAGCACGCCAGGAGTCAAGTTTCTCACTATAGAACGAACTTAGCTGCTTGCATGGCTCTTTGCAAGAGAAGCAACTTCAAATCCCGCTCCATGAGTATTGAGCATTACTTTGACCTAACTTGTGATCTATTTTTATACAAAATGTCACACAATGTTTTCATTAGAAAGGATCACTTAGCATTAACGTGGTAACTGCGCGATGTTTGTATTCTCCTTCGCTCTCCTGAATTGTAGAGGTATCCGCTAAAGCACACTCCAGGCACTTTCACTTTCCGCCAGTTATGAAATACTTGGGTGAGCGCAATTATCTTCTGAGCGTGATTACTCTCCGTTCTCTGAATCTTTGTTTTAATAATTATTAAACATTTAAAAAATGACAACATAGAAGTTGCAAGACACTCATTTGACATAGGTGCCAATTGTAAAAGAAGAAATATGAATACATAGAAATATGAATGTTATTGTACTTGATATATGATCGATTTCATTTAATTTAAATTGGAAATGTATACATATTATGTTCAAATGAATAATAAATACAGAAATAAATATAGAAATGACATTGTAATGTTATTTCATATCAATCGCTAATTCATCATATATGTGATGTTGCCATGTTTCTGTTCATATATTGTCGATTTCACGAATATTCTCATCGGAAGACCTAAATTTCTCTGTTAATTGACGGTAAATTTATGATATTTCATTAAAATACACTCAAATATTATTATTACGGCAGTTTTTTAAACTTTCGTTTTGTATGCAATGTGCTAAATTAGGACATATTTGTTGTATTATAAGTTCCTAAACATATGCTTGCACAACATAAATTTACAATTAAATGCCTCAGAAATGATACGGTCAAGATTATTAAAATTTTTAACGCATTATTAGTTCGATTAACTTTTGATAGGAAAGAAAATTATGTTTAATATTGAATTTTATCTTATTTTGCGTAAGGATTATTGCTATTTATCTCATTTTGCGTAAGGATTATTGCTATTTTCTTCATTATTTACTGTGTCAGTATCTGATAAACTTATCAATCTAGTAAGGCAAATGTTATTTAATATATTATATTGTTAAGATTATAAACAATGAAATTTTATAGGCTACTGTCACGTAGTTATGTTTGTTAAAGCAGATATTGTTAGTTCGATTAATTTTTGTATATGTTATACATTTATCCTTCATTTGGTCGAACGTTAGAATCTCCTTAATGTAGAGCTAAAATTTCGAATTTTTAAAGTTGGAAATCACGCGCCAGCGTGATTGGGCTACAATAAATGTTTGAGATAACGCAACTCGGTCAACTACGTTAAGAGAAAAAGAAGTCTTCGTTAGAAAGAATGCAATGACAAGCAAAAAATTGTACAACATATCTTTGTCTATTTCTAATTACATCACAGTCCACAACGATGCAATTTTGCAGTTTTGTCGTCGCACTGGGGAAAAACGAGACATTGTGTTTTATAATTTTTTAGGAATTTCTTATCCAATTTTAATACGGATTTTTTTTTAATTAAAGTTTATTTAATTCCAAACAAGGTTATCGAAGGCGATTTTTTAATTGAATTTTTTTTTCAAAATAGAGGATGTAATAATATAGGGACTGGAAAAATAGAAAATATTGATAAAAATGCCGAATAGGGGACCACCCTTCAATAGTCTTGATATTGACATATATTATCAAGGACATCCTCTTGAGTAACAATCAAGAGGTTTTAACCGTCACTCATTGTTTATTAAAAGTTATTAACAAAAAAGTTCAATAAATAATACGTAATTATTTAACACTGTGTATGTACAATAAGTTTAAATCGATGTATGTATCTAAAATAGTATACGTAAATACGCGAGAGAGGGGCTCCGCCCTTTCCCCCGCACTCCCTTCTCAAAAAAACTAACTGTTACGTCCCGTAGGGCCTTACGTACCTTTAATCGGAATGCATTGCGTAAAGACTGATTACCTATCCGACCGGATTACAAAACAGTTAAGTACACAAAAGAAACACTTAGACTTCGAGTCTTGCGAAAGAATCGTAAAACATGTCACCTACAAGTACGCATGTCTACACATCGCCTGATCGAATATTTCCCAAATTTCTATTTTTCCCAACCAATCTGAGCCTTATCCTTGTTACTAAGCACGACATCTCCAACGAATCCGGTAATCCCTGAAATCTCCTATTTTCCGAAATTATAAAAATCCGATCCGTACGACTTCTAGTCAGAATTATTACTCCTATGAGTATCGCTACAAGAATCATTACTTCTATTACTACTTCTACCAATACCAGTTCACTACGAGAATTAGTACCAGTACCAGTATCAGTACGACTACTATTACGTCTGTTGTTATTACTTGTCGTCCACATCGCATACGTGGGCATTTCTATCCACCTCTGCCTTGACTACTTTGGGAAACAACGATTATCCAACAGAAAGGAAGCAACAATCTCAAGAGATCCAGAAAGGCTCATTTTTCTGTACACACTATCAGAAAGTCATTGCTTTATTATCCGGTTTCCCGCGTCCGGACAGACATATCTTTACTTTGTCGAAAACCCAATCGCAATAATTCCGGTGGACATTAATTATCGTTCGGAATTCTGAAGTCGGTATGTCCCTTCCCTCGTTTTAGTGGATCGTCGATCTTGCCAGCAACGCAGTGATCTGCACGAAGCTCTACATACACTGGGGCTACTGTCTTCCGCCCCCAATTTTCTTTCACGCGAAGTCTTTCACCGGATAACCCGTAGACTGTTAACACAATATTTAGAACTAGAAGATTTACCCTTCTTCCCTCTCCACCTACAACCACTTACACCAGATCCGCATCCTCTTCCACCGCCTTCATCTCTTCCTCTACCTTATTCTCCACTCCCTTCACCCTCCAATAATCCTGAGCATTAACGCTCACTCTCACCCCATATACTCATACGCATATCAATATCACACACAAACACACACACACACACACACACACACGCACACGCACATTGTAGTTATAAATAAATCATATGTTATTTCTTTTAATAAAGAAATTTTAGTTTCTTTCCTAACCCTAATTTAATTTTAATTTCTTTCCTAACTTTTAATAAAGGAATTTTAATTTCTTTCCCAACTCGTCCTCTCCCATTATCGCTTGAGGTCCAGTCTCAAGTAAAGAGATTCAGTTCTCTGACTCAAAATCGGACCGCTCGCCATACGTCGTCGCGCTAGTAAAACGACCCTTCTGGTCGCTGACTCACTCTTCGACTTAAGTATAGGCGAGACTTTCTTTACGTTGCGTTCTCCTGCAGGACGTAACAAACTCAAACCTAACCATCTATTGAAATATGGTAAACCATTCTACTGAAATATGGTATATTGTACATGTATATACGTAACCCATTCTTTATATTTTCATACATAATTTATCAATGGAAAACAACATGAAAATATACGGTTTACTATATTTCAATAAATAAGTTAGATTAGGGTTAGTTTTTTTGGGAAGGGGGTGCGGAGATGCCGAAGCCAGTCCCCCACGCATATACTACTGTGTCCAAAAAGTGAGACCAATTTAAAAATTTTTTTTTAAATCTTTATTTATTATTCCAAATCTATTTCGTCGCCTTCAAAGTAATCCCCCTCAGACACAATACACTTATGCCAACGTTTTTTCCAACCCTCGAAACAGTTGTTAAAGTCTATTTCCGAAATGGCCTTCAAAGCTTTCTTCGATTCAGCTTGTATCACTTCAATCGAGTCAAAACGGTGTCCCCGGAGCGGTCTTTTGAGTTTAGGGAATAGCCAGAAGTCACACGGTGTTAAATCAGGTGAATATGATGGTTGTGGAACGATATAGGTCGAATTTTTAGCGAAATGGTCTCGAAGAAACAGTGTGAGATGGCGCATTATCGTGGTGCAAAAACCAAGAGTTGTCTTTCCACAATTCCGGCCTCTTTTTGCGAATAGCTTCACGCAAACGACGCATAATTTGACACAGATGTCTGTCACAGTGCTACCAATTTAGAAAAAAAATATTTCTGACATTCGATATACCCGCGCAATTTAATTTGAAAATTGGTTTTACTTTTTAAACACAGTACATATACTATTTTACAAACATACATTGAATTTAATAGTAAGTGAGGATATTATACTTAATGTTAGATTAGGTTTGCATATTGAGGTTATAATTTGAAAATTTGAAAGCAGTGTGTTACGTTCAGTTACATACGCACGCACACACACACACACACACACACACACACACACACACACACACACACACACACACATTGCTCGCCAGCAAGCGCGCTCTCCCGCCCGGGCGCGTGTGTGTGTGTGCAGAAGGCCTTCTTAGCCTTCTTACACATTTGATGTTTTTGTATATACGGTGTCCAAAAATTACATTCCTTTTTTGCAACTTATTTTATTAATAACTTTTTAACGAACAATGAGCGATCGCTAAAAGCTTTCTATTATAATTCAGGAGGGTCAGTTCTATAATATATGTCAATATCAAGACTGTTGGAAGGCGGTCTCTTATTCGGCATTTTTACTATATAAAAATTTATGATTATGAATCGATTTGCAGAAGATTTGTATATGAATACATATTTCTAAAGTCGTTAATTGTGAATATGGTGCAACAATTTAGAAATCCAGAATGGCAGATCAAGAATGGTAAATGTAAAAATTGGTAATTTATTTAATTTGTATTAAAAATCATATTAAAAGAGGTCTTAAAAGAGGATTGCTGATTATGAATTTGGAAAATTGCAAAATGTGAAATAACCTTTAATATGATAGACATTTGAATGAAAAATGTTCCTTAGTTTTGTGAAAAAAATTATGTTACAATTTTCAATCGGTCTGATTATTTGCGCGAATATTACAGTTTGTTATACCCGTTTTCTTGTGCGAGTATTCGCGATAATTATACTCATTCTCTTACATGAGTTCTCGGAGTAGTTATAACAGTCTCCTTATCTGAATATTAAAGATCACTTCGAAGTTTGCAGTTTTTGAGATTCGTAATCAGCAGCCTGGAAAACTCTTCAATATGATTTTTAATAAAAATTAAATAAATAATAAATTTTAACATTTACCGTACTTAAAAAATTTTTTTGCAACATATTTAAAGTTTACTTTAAAAATGTATATTTTGCAACGCAAGTTTCTTCCACTTGCCGCAAAATACCGCCTTTCCCCATTCCGCTCGCGATACTCAAAATGTTGGACGTCAGGTGCGGAGCAGGCCGCATCAGCTTACCGAATAATTGTCACGAAACGATACTCCAACGCAAAAGATCGCGGAACGAGGTCGATACGGATCCGGTAGCTCACTTGTGATTTGAGTCGGAGATGAAAGTGAGTCAGGTTCGGAAAAAACATTCTACGATTCGATAGGTTTTCCAAACAAATAGCGTATACGTAAATTATGTAGCGTACGAGAGTTTTTTTTTTAACAATGATGGTTTATTGTAATTTTTCATGATCTGATTTTACATTAACGACCATAACCGATAATTTGATCCGATACGATACGGTCCAATCACGCTCGGATCGTAACTGCGCGTTAAGCTGGGTCTACAATGAGTCGGTAGTCGGTAGTCGGAAAACACAAGTCTTAAATCTAAGTCGTAAAGTTATGATTTTTCGCATCTACAATGAGTCGCTAGTCGTTCGGCTTAACCAATGAGAAAGAGGATGTATGCTGCGTTCCGAAATTCACTGCTAATATTACTACTCTATAGTTAACGTATACTGTAGATTTTGTATACTAGACAGTGAATTTCGGAACGCAGCACATGTTGTTATGTGTTTAACGTATAACAAATAGTGTGTGTTGAATTGCAGGTATTCTGATGGATGTAGAACTGGTATGCGTACTGCAAATAATAATTTTATTATCTTTTTCCATATATTATATAATGATGACTACTGATCTATTTTACACTGGAAATAATTATTAAATTATTATTAAATTAAAGTTTAAATTTTTAGCAAGTTTAAGTTAATAGTGACTAATAAATGTTTTTTAAATTAGATGGTGGCATAGACCACTCAATAAATTGTTAATCCAGCAAGGAGCTTTCATGAATTTATTTCATGAAACATTTTTGTATTGTTTGACACTTTTATCATACAGGCAAGAATTTGCCTGTACAATTTGTATTATTTCTAAATCATCAATATTCATGATTTGTACAGAATCACTATTAATTAAATACGGCACAATAATCACTACCATCCATTTACCATCAGCCATTGAAAACGTCTATTCATATAGAGCGCTCTCTTTAGGACAATCAATGCGAAGCATTTGATTGGTCAGTCGTAAGAAAATCGCTAGTCGGCAGTCTTAAAAGTTGGTTGTTGGCCAGCTTCACCAATTCACCGATTCCGACTCACCGACAGCCTTTCCGACTCACCGATTGAGGCTTAAGACTACGGACTACCGACTACCGACTCATTGTAGACCCAGCTTTAACGGTCGTCTCACGGACGACCGGACTCCTTTCATTCACCAACGATCGCACGGCACATTAACTTCGCAGCCATCGCACTAATTCTCTGTTGACTAGTTTTCACGAGAGAAACGGTAGAACGTCAATCTTTTCACAAACGACGAGCGACAATCGGTACGAGAGACATTTTCCCTAACTAACGCAAATTGGGATAGGCCGTCCGCTCCGACTCTTCGGTTCGGGTCCAGCCAAGCAATCGCTACGCAACGCGAAAGGGTGTCGAACCCGATTGGTTCGCATCCACATCAAATTTAGCCGGCCCCCCGCGGCCACCAAAATGTGAGCGATGCCCCGGTACTCAACCCCCGAGTGCGGCAGCTCGTCCATCTGTCATCAACGTTATCCTAACCACGAACTTTTGCAACCGGCATTGCGACAAGACACGGATTGGCGATCTTACAATCTTGATGGCTCCATTGCTGGCTTGGAATCCTCCGGTCAGTCCTGGTCTGCCTAAAGATCAAATCACACTAGCGATTGGCGATTGATGATTGACGATTGACGATTGACGATTGACGAACCCGGGTAGGATTTTATCGGGGCATACCCCAAGTCCGTAAAGGGCCTAGATAGGCATGCCCTAAAATAGTAGAATTTCTTAAATAGACTCTAAATAGGCGCTATTGGGGATATCCTTAATAAGTCCTGCTATCGTTAGGCCTACATATGGCCAAGCAAAAGAATTTCTAAAGGAAAATTCGTAAATAGACCCAAAATAGGCACAGATGTGGACATCAACACAATAAGACATGTATTTATATAATTCAGTCAGGGTCTCGTTTATTCAATTCTTGAAAAAGTTTAAAGTCTTACAGAATTTTAGTTTACAGTCTTAGACTGAGGTAAAATTCACATAAGCTTGAAGTAAAACCAAAATATCTGATTTTGGTTTTCAAAAATACAGTCTTCCAAATAAGGTGGATCCACATAGGGTTCCACAGCAAGCTTTCCAAAAGATAACTTGGAAATTATATTGAAATATAACATTGAAATAATTTAGAAATATTTGTGAAACATTTTATCAATATCTTTTTCACTAAAATATTTCAGAAATCACTTATAATAAGCGTTGATTTATATATTTATATATAAATTTAATTAATTTAACGAAATCTTATATGATAAGATGGATTTCTCTTTCTTTTAATTTCTTTTATAATTACTCAAAGTTTAAAGACTCAAAGTCTTTCATGTCTTTATTTATTTATTTAATAACAATCAAAAAATTTTACTATAAAAATTTAAAAATAACGAAATGGAAGTGCGGGGTTTTATAGATCTCATCTCATTAGCTAAGGGTTAAATTAACAATAAAAGTACGAAAAATATAATTTTTATTAAAATTATATTATTTTATTAAGTTATATTATCAAAAAATTATATTATTGTGTTAATCACAACACATATGGACAAAATGTAAGACGCTTATATCGATTGAAAAAGTGGCGTAGTGTCTAAGGCAAGAGATTCATAATCCAGAGATGCCTCAGGCAGGGTCCAGGTCGAGTCCCACCAGTGTCAGTGAGAAATTTTAAATGTGATGTAGCATTGGAATCAAGTAGTCTAAAGTTTTCAAATAAAATTAGCAAGCACTGTGACCTTTACGGATAGTTTTCTATTAGAAAAAAGTAGTACATATTCATACATAAAAGAATATTTTTTTCTACCTAGGCATGTCCAGATAGGCGTGCCAGAATAGGGCCTTATTAGATTTACAAATTGGGTCCTAACTTACAAGCGTTACATCTCTGTACAGGGCCTATTCTGGCTTGCCTGAATGGCGCCTAGACAGAAATGGGGAAAAACTATCTAGGGCCTTTACAAGCCCTCTTTTAAATTCCTACCCGGGAAGATTGGGTCTTGACCAATTGGAACAAAGCAAGCCAAGGTTGAAGCTCGTTGATCCGTCAAAATCTAATCTTCAATCGTCAATCGTCAATCGTCAATTTCTAGTGTGATTTGGCCTTAAGGGCCTTTCCTTTGTCGTTCGCTCTCTCGCCCTCTCGCTCTCCTCCACTCGCTCGTTGAACCAATACCCTCATGATGTTCCGAACACACGACTTATGTGATACGGTAATACGGGAAAGAGTGTCTTGCCAGGGCTCGGGCACCTCTAAATAAGGCTGCCCTCCCCTGCACCCCTTCATCTCTAAAATGATCCTTTTGTTTTGGAATACTGCCGATCTTTCCGTTTGTTATCGATACGGGTTGTTTCTTCTCAAGCCAATTGTTTTTTCCTTGCATCGTTCCCTGTTTGTTCCGGGATCTGGCTGTTGTTCCGTAGCCGGTATTCTACAAATCGGAAGACGAATACAAGGTCGGCGGCACCCAAGTTCGGAACGATACGATATTCGGTACTATCGCCAATTTTTGAGCAGTGAATACTCACTCTGGTTCTCTGTGGGGTTTCCCAGAGCGAGAGCACTCCTGTTCCACGCTGCGCCTCCTCAGCCTCGACTTCCAGTTTGTCAGCTTTGGGAGCCGCGGGGATACAGTTGTTTGGGACGCGCGAATCGCCAATCTAACACGAAAATCCGAATGCTTCCGATAGCTACGCCAATGGTACGACACGTAAACACCGCTATCGGAAACATAAACATTCGCACGAATTTCTCGCGGCTTAGCCCAAGCAATCGCTAAGGAATCGATCTAATTTCTTATTTCGATAGCCTAATCCTTTTGTGACGTGCAGCTGCACCGCTGCCACGTTAAAATTTACATGCAAATCTTGTATAAATCGATTCGATCGATTTACTCATATTTATAATATCTTCATGGTAATCATATTGGGATTATTATAATTAATTCCAAAATTTTAATATTAGATTTATAATTTGCAACATTAAAAAATACATATATTCAATTTAGTACAAATTGGTTTAGAACTGTAAATGCTTTATGTTTTCCAATCATTATATTACATTCATCATTTTGAAGAAAGGTTCAATTAAAAGATCCAATAATTTTGTTCGGAATCAAATAAACTTTAATTAAAAAGAAAATAGAATATATAAGGTTTGAAGTTTCTAGACAATTACGAAACACGATTTCTTGTTTTTCCCCACGCCGTGTTGATCAGTATCTCATACACAATACTTTCAAGATAGCTCCAGACACAGAAATCAGGTGAAATGAGATCCAGGGACCAAGATAGTGAACTCTTTTCCATGCACCGATTGCCCAAGGTATCATTGAGGAATTCTCGAGCTTGGAGACTGAAATGAGCTGGAATTTGCAGGCGCGTGATTTTCAGTTTTGATAAGAGCCATCTGCCATTTTTATTATTTACCTCGGAGTCATTCAACGGCAAATGTTTATTTTATATCGTCCCATATTGTTTCCCGAACTCTGTTATTTAATAAGAGAATAACGATAAATTGACATGTTTGGATAATATAAATGTATCGCAATCGTAAATAATGCCCTGAATGTCCCATTTCGTTAAACGAAATATCGTGATTACTTTTGTGCTGCACTTAATTTTAAGAGAACTAGCGCTTTATTTCCCGCGAACATTGGCGCAATTTTTAGCACGCGACCGTGGGAAATAAAATTCCAGAAAAGTTAACAACTATTCTTCTCTCAACTTTCCCTTATAGTCGACACACCTTTAAGAATTAGCGACACTGAAATATGCGACGTTAGAAGATTGTTGATGGCTGATATTTTACGGGTGCGTTAGGAGGTCCTTTAATACTTTTTGCCGACAAAAGCTTCGCGACGTACAGAAGCGTGCATTGATGTCGGGGCGAATAAAAGCGGCACGAGGTATTGGCGAGCTGCCGCATGGTTGAACAGGTAAAGAAGGTTCCGCTACTTCGCAGAATCGCGACGGTCCTCGCGGTTGGGACGAGAATTTCGTATAGCAAATCGGAACGGGCGGAAGAAGTTAGACGGATGTAATGCGGCATAAAGGTAAAGAAAAGTTACGGAGTTAACGACAAACTTCTTCGAGTGTCTCGCTGCATCCCTTACCTAAGATGAAACTCCGCTTATATCATCAAACGTGATATTTTTACAAGCCCGGCAAGTTCCATCACAGCGCTCCTCCCGTGAATAACACTTTGGTACGTGTACCGAAACGAAGTATCGTTGAGATTCTACTCGCCCGAATGAGCAAAGGGCCTCGGCTGGTATCGCGACTTCCAAGGACCTGCTTTCCAGACTCGAGATTACGCCGCGGGGCACCGCACGACGTAAACGCATAAACGCACAAACGCTGATGAGAACTCGCGGTATAAATACGGTATAAACAAACGCGGCGCGACGAATCTTTCGTAAGTATTGGGTAAAGGCCGGTTTATACATTAATATTGCTAATAACGTGTACTCTCAGCACAAGTATTACCGACAAATGTACACTGGGAAAAAAGAGCCGGCAAAACGAACCAAGTCTCATGATTAAGCAAATTTTGTTGCATCAACTCGTGCTTGCTGCAATCGAATAAAAATTAAATCTGTTCAATAATCTGATGTGTAGGAATTTCAAAAAATTCAAAATTTCTAAAAAAACTTAGCTAAAAGTAAAAGCTTAATATAACAGAAACTGGAATATAATTATACGGGCGTTATAAGTGTTCTTTCAACTACTTCTTCAACGGAAAAGGTTGATCTAACTGCATACAAGTTATTCTATCTTCTAAAAGGAACGTTAAATAAATTTAGATAAGTTATTAAGTAAATCTAAATAAGTTATTCTATCTTTTAGAAAAAAAGTTAAGTACGTTAAACTGATGTCTTTAATATTGGACGTTTGCAAAATTTGTTCAACTGGAAAAAATTACTACAACAGATTCTTCAAGATTATTGAATAAGTTACAATATGAAGAGTTCTTACACACGACTTAGCGGTTATCAATAGGTTGCGCTGGCTACCTCCCTCGCTCGTAGATAAATTCTCGTCGCGGAGAGATATAAGCAAGTAAGTTTTACCACTCGAAGCTTTACACGGTATGTGACCGTATATGTATTGCCTGGAATGTGACGGTCCGCTCTTTTTGAAGTTTTCTATAGCACCTTCGGTGTCAACTATTGTTTTCTTTATTGTTAAGTTGAAATCATAAATCTCTTTCAGAAAATAAACGGGATAGACACTGTTTTCAAATTAACAGTAAAGGTACATATCTTCTAGAAGAAGAATTTAATGAAATATTACATTATTTTCTTTCATAATAATGTATTGTAGTTCAATTCAACCTGGGAGAAAAATTGAGCTAAACTTCTTACTCCGCAAGTAGGAATTTACTGCTGGCATCAAAGTAGCCCAGTACCGATTTATGATAAACATTACTGGCATAATACTAGATGCCAATACGGGTTTAGTATTGGTGTGATACTGAGATGATAGAAAAGGGCCAGTATCGGAAAACAGTACTGTCACAGTACCAAAAATCAGTACTGTACCAGTATAAAAAAAAGTATTGATTCCTAGCACTGGGGAAGTACCTATTCCCAGTACTGGGCCAGTATCGATTCCTAGTAATTTTTACTATTTGTACAATTGTTAATATCACAACTATATAGTGTGGAAAGAAAGATCAAACCATGGCGAGGGGCTGCTCTCGTACCTATACAGGTGTATTTTTACTTTTTGATATAGTCAAAGCAACACCATGATTAATCAAATTTGCTGAATATTTAGCTCGTTTGATACAAATAAGAGATTATAAATACATCTAAATTATTTTGGAAGGTAATCAGTCCGTCATACACAATTTCTCAATTGAGTTGGCTCAACTCGATTCTAGCTGTTCTGATCGATTTTTTATAATATAAATTATCTTATTTAAAATTGCTAAAAACATTGTTTCCAACAAATAATCAAAAGAAATTCAACTTTGCTTATTAACTTTGTTATTTTAGAAATAATAAAAAATGTTAGTTACATTTATTTTCAACATTTTTCGGGAAACAAATGTTATCGACAAAATTTATTTATTTTGATAACATGATGATAATTTTGTTTTATCAATATTATCTCTCAAAACCATTATTTCTAATACAGTACTTATACATTATTTGGCTATCTAGATCAAAGGATGCTGAAAGTAAATCTTATTAGCAGTAAAATTGAATGACGTACAGAATATCTGTAACTTACAGACCATGTATTTTTAATATCCAATAAACATATTAATTTAACTCCAATACAAAAATGTGCTCTTAATATCTAGTAATTATATATATTGTTTTAAGTGAATATTGATAATATTGATTATAGTGAATATTGATAATATTGATTATCAAGATTCACTTAAAACAATATATATAATTACTAGATATTAAGAGCTCATTTTTATATTGTAGTTAAATTAATAAGTTTATTGGATATTAAAAATACATGGTCTATAAATTACAGATATTCTGTACGTCATTCAATTTTCTGCTAATAAGATTTGCTTTCAGCATCCTTTGATCTAGATAGCCAAATGATGTATAAGTAATGTATTAGAAATAATGGTTTTGAGAGATAAAACAAAGTTATCATCATGTTATCAAAATAAATAAATTTTGTCGATAACATTTGTTTCCTGAAAAATGTTAAAAACAAATGTAACTAACATTTTTTATTATTTCTAAAATAACAAAGTTAATAAGCAAAGTTTAATTTCTTTTGATTACTTGTTGGAAATGTTTTTAGCACTCGTCTTTCTACTTCATCGTTCTATATGATAAATATGAGTGACATGTGAAGCACACTCATAAGGGATACGATCTTAACACATCGTATGATGTATGACATGGATAATTGCTAGCAAATTTATGCACATTTGTCTATCTGATTGCCGCGAGATGCGAGGATGACAGCGATCGTGACATCGAACCAAACCATCGAGGAACTGCCACTAACTGACAGAGGAAACGCGGTGTACAGGTAGATTAGGTCAAACTAAACAAAAAATTTTTCTATTATTTTGCGAATCACATAAAATTTTCAGTTATTAATCAAAGAAGATTTGTGAATGATTACGCGCCATATGCCATAGATGAATTATGATGGTAACGTCTGCCGCTATATGCTTGCATATTAGATCAAACTGAACAAAAAGGTCCTTTCTCTCTTTCTCTATCATTTTTCAAATGACCACATACATATTTAGTTATTAATTAAAGAAATTTACTATGCAGTTGTGCGCGTAAATGCATCAATTTTTTATACCTTGTATATTAGCAACACTGTTAATAACAAAAGTTTTGTCTTGACTTGATTGATTATACTATAAGGATGCCATTTCCTGTGTCATATAATGCATATTATCGGATGTGCCGGTTGACTATTGGATGGAGCATATATTATATTTCTAGGATCCCGAACATTTCAAATTTATTTGTTTATTGTGATAATTCCTTTCTTGAAAATGCGCTCGAAAATCTACAGTCGCTTTTTCTCCTTCTTTTTCTTCTACTGGGAAGTTGAACCAATTAGAACTACATGAATTGCTGTGGCGACAGCTACTTCTTCCTCGGGAGCCATTAGTGAACTTAAAAATTGTCAAATTTGTGTATAGCTTATATTTGCTAATAATAGTGTTATTAATGGTTTCAAGTTTCAAGTTTTCAACTTTGTTATAAACATGTGAGAATGTCATTTTTGCTAATAACTAATGCTGTTAGTAGTTTGATCATGACAAGCAGTTTTTATAGTTTTGTCGTTAATATTTGTATTTTTTAAATTTATATTAAATTTATATTAAAAGTTCTATATTATATATTGTTAAAAGTTGTTTTTTACATTGTTCCACATGGTTAAATATATTTAATAAGTTGTCTTCCGGAGAACATAATTTTGCTAAAAACAATTTTGTTATTAACTATTTGCTATTAAACGTTATTACTGCTACTTTTTGGGTGTAAACCAGTTTAAATAAGTAATTTTCGAATTTTTCGGGTAAAATGAGATGATTATATTTTCATGTCATTGTAATTTTGTGTTGTAATTTTTTAAAACAATGTATGCGTCGTTTTAATTTATGAGATTTTCGGCCATTTTTTGCAAAAATTTGTTTTATAAAATTATAACGACATTATAATATAATTGTTTCATTTTCCCTAAACAATCTGAAATTACTTATTATACAGTAAATATAAAAGTAATCGCGGTACTTACTTAACAAAATGGAATATCTCAATATTATCTTTATTATTTCATTTTTACTCCTAGAGATTATTTTTATTGTTATATTTACTGTTATATTATTAGATTATTTTATTGTTATATTGTTATACTTATTTGTTATATATCATTTAAACATAACAATTTATTGTTATTCGTTTTGAACCTACAGGAGGAAAATTGGAAAAATAGCTGTGTTCAGCAGAGAAAGCTGTTTTCCAACAGTTATAAAATTTATGAATTTGATTGATGTATGCTTTTAATCTTGGCTGAATATAAGAGAAAAATCTAAGATCAATTAGATTGATAAATTTTATAATAATTGCAAAGCAGTATGTTATTTCTAGGTTTATTTGGTTCTGATTAGTTGGTTACAGAATGGTTTGCGCATAGCTTTTCTAATGAAATTAGGATAACTTCAAGTTATTGTAACTGCCGAATTTGTGTACTAGTCGGTTGTGACAGGAGAAGTAATAATATATGAGACATCCAACGTCACAATTGTAGTAAAAGATTCAAGAAAAAAACGTAAGTATATTTATTATACTCTTGTCAAATAAGAATAAAACAAAGGATTAAAATATTGTCAATTTGTCTCCTGTCATAACTAATTACCAAGCAAGTTCATGAGCAGCAGTAGCTGTTACTACATGGAGCGCTTCCAATTTTATTAGAAAAAAAACGTATGTAAACTGGTTCTGTATAACCGACTATACATACACACGTACATCCATCCCACACCATTAGAAACGAACGCGTCCTCGGGATTTTCATACTGAATTAAATGTATTCCTTGGGCGGCGGAAGACGGTAAGTTTTCCGCATAAAATAGGTTACGCAAAGACAGGTGCGCGCAATATTCCGTCCGAGCAGACAAGTGCGGCTGGTTTCGCGTTACTTTGGAAGATCATCGTGCTCGACGATTATCACGATATTCGTCCTTAATGAAGTAAAGCTGTGGGATGAAAGAGAAAGAGAGAGGGAGAGAGGGAGAGAAGGAGAGAGAGAGAGATTTCCATGGATTCTCCTGTAAAGACCGGTGCCAAAGATACTGTCGAAAGGAATATTGCTTGTTATGCGGGCTTTCGCGTTAACCTTCAGGCTGCCGGCAGTTTTTTAATTAAAAACGTAGTTCCTTTTTTAAAAAATTTTTCTATATAAGTAACATACACATAACATAGAATTTCAAGATTTGTGCAGAACTTTCCAAATGACCACATACATATTTAGTTATTAATTAAAGAAATTTAGTATACAGTTGTGCGCGTTAATGCATCAATTTTTTATACCTTGTATATTAGCAACATTGTTAATAACAAAAGTTTTGTCGTGACTTGATTGATCATACTATAAGGATGCCATTTCCTGTGTCATATAATGCATATTATCGGATGTGCCGGTTGACTATTGGATAGAGCATATATTATATTTCTAGGATCTCTAACATTTCAAATTTATTTGTTCATTGTGATAATTCCTTTCTTGAAGATGCACTCGAAAATCTACAGTCGCTTTTTCTCCTTCTTCTTCTTCTACTAGGAAGTTGAACCAATTAGAACTACACGAATTGCTGTGGCGACAGCTACTTCTTCCTCGGGAGCCATTAGTGAACTTAAAAACTGTCAAATTTGTGTATAGCTTATATTTGCTAATAATAGTGTTATTAATGGTTTCAAGTTTCAAGTTTTTAACTTTGTTATAAATATGTGAGAATGTCATTTTTGCTAATAACTAATGCTGTTAGTAGTTTGATCATGACAAGCAGTTTTTATAGTTTTGTCGTTAATATTTGTATTTTTTAAATTTATATTAAATTTATATTAAAAGTTCTATATTATATATTGTTAAAAGTTGTTTTTTACATTGTTCCACATATTAGATATATTTCATAAGTTGTCTTCCGGAGAACATAATTTTGCTAAAAACAATTTTGTTATTAACATTTTGCTATTAAACGTTATTACTGCTACTTTTTGGGTATAAACCAGTCTAAATAAGTAATCTTACACATCTTAACCACAAAAGTGGCTTTCCCGGCAGTCTAATAAAGGTTATACCGCTCGCGTTACGAACGGTATAAATTAATGCGACACCGCTTTCGACTTTGACCGCCAGGAGTGGACGAGAGCGATCGCCGCGTGTGGCTTTTGTAGATGGTCGATGTCGTGTATCGACGCGGGGATTTGTCGAGCTGTCATTAACGGAAGAGGGTAGATCACGAGTGATACTGTAACCGGTACGGGCGAGAGGCTCCTGCACATCGATAATCATCCGGTTGCACCGTTCGGCGGCACGCTGCTCGCCGGCTGCTTTTAACGGACAGCTCTTGCATATATGTCGATGCGCGAAATCGGTCAATAGCAGCCCTTTGTACGCCGATCTCGAACTTGGCAGATGCACGTCAGTCGCTCGAGCCATCTTGCCGCCGGTAATAATCCGGCGCGCATCATTGAAGCCCGCATGCGAATTGTACGCGATAACGCATGGTCCTTTCTGCTGTGCAATCTCGCTTTATTGTCTCATTTCGTTTAATGAAACATCCGGATTCTTATGGGAAGAATGGGAGAATGAAGAAAGAAAATGAAAAGTAAATGGGAAATAAAGAATAAAAATATACTGTATGCCCGGATAAACTTTGCTGGTTATCACGATGTGAGACAATCGATGGTGGAAATTTTACAGTTCTTTTAATTACATTTATGTAGAGAGAGAGTAAATATACTATATTGACTCAATTATTAAATTTACATCATATAATAATGTAGGCTTTTCTTGTATTAATACAATATATCTATTAAAAGTACATTCAAATTTTCATATTACATTTAACTAATACTTAAATAATACTAACACTTAAATAATATATTATGTAAAGCAAATTGTGATAATTTTTTTTATATTTCTATTTCGTTATTCTGTATGATAAAAAATATGAATGCAATCTGATCAGTCACAAACTATTAAACATTATCCAATTTTGTGATTTAACATACTTAAAATTATTGTAAGG
This sequence comes from Odontomachus brunneus, assembly GCF_010583005.1. Classification (NCBI taxonomy): domain Eukaryota; kingdom Metazoa; phylum Arthropoda; class Insecta; order Hymenoptera; family Formicidae; genus Odontomachus; species Odontomachus brunneus. Next base: position 1,397,994 of record NW_022639488.1, on the reverse strand, counting down.
ATTATGTACATCAGTCTATCAGTAAGAGGTCTTAAATTTTATTATACGACTTAAATTTTTTTACATAGTAATATTGAAATGTGTAACACAGAAGTATAACACAGAAATATTACTTGATAATAAATTTACTTCTGCATCAATATTACAGAAAATAGCAATTGTATAACTTTGTTATAAATATGTGAGAATGTCATCTTTGCTAATAACTAATGCTGTTAGTAGTTTGATCATGGCAAGCAATTTTTATAGTTTTGTCGTTAATATTTGTATTTTTTAAATTTATATTAAATTTATATTAAAACTTCTATATTATATATTGTTAAAAGTTGTTTTTTTACATTGTTCCACATGGTTAGATATATTTAATAAGTTGTCTTCCGGAGAACATAATTTTGCTAAAATCAATTTTGTTATTAACATTTTGCTATTAAACGTTATTACTGCTACTATGATGCAAATTTAAGAGCAAAATAAACACAAGTATATTTGTCTCTATAAATATAATAAATACGTTGTAAAATTGCCATCAATCAATTGTTGCATGATAATCGTGCAAGTTTACCTGGATGGTTAAAATAGTTAATACGGGAACAAATAACAAGATAAAAAATAAATTCGAAAAAATAAGTGACTTTCGTACATTGACGGTTTTTTGTACTTGACAGTGAAAGAATTGATATTAACGGCGCGACAGCAGCAGAACATAAACGGACAATGTTAAATATATCCGTTTTCGAGCACGACGGGATTAATTGATGAAACGCGATTGAGTTTACTGCTATAAATAATATCCGAAACTTGGCGAAATTGCGCTGAAGTGTGCATAGAAGATTCGTGAATATCTTAAATTGCCTTCCTTGTCGGATTGTTCGGCCGTAACTGGCCTTCGCGTGGCAAGGTATATACGGCTGCGAAAGAGTATCGGCGAGCGAAAGAAGAGATGCAGAATTCGCGCAAATGATATCCACGATGTTCGATATCAAAATATTTGCTTCCAATAACCGTAACACAGCGAGCTGTTTTGAGTTTGCGCGTCGATAAGATATCCAGGCCGAGAGCCTCGCTCGAGAGTCTCGCGCGCGTGCGAAGTAAATTATTATTTTATGCAAAAGTAGCAGCGTTTCTGAAAGTGCGTTTAGCGCTGAGCCGGCGTGTGAGCCTCGTGTAATACGAAAGTTGTACAGTCTTTCCCGCATTATACGGTTGAATCTAGTTACATAACCGACACGTTCGCCGCCGCCGCCACTACTGCCGCCGCCGTCGCCCTAGGCGGCGCAGAACTGGCCAGGGATCGTTGTTTCCGGACCATATTCCCGAAATCTCGTTTCTCGATATCTCCCGTTTCGGGCAATATTCGTCCGCTAAGTCTCTCTTATATCGCGAGCCCGGGAATCAGGCCACTAACGCGAGCGTGAGGATAAAAATACGGCTGTTGTTCTCACCGGAGAACGTCGCTGATATCCGAATGTCGGGTTTATAAACAGATCGCTAAACTCCTCAATGTATTCTCGATGTGCGGCCAAAGTCGTTGATATCGGCCCGATTCACTTGCGCGATGCGGTTGCATTACCGTCGCCCTGCCTGTCCGGGTTACCAAGGCCAGAATTTCGTATGTCGCCGGCGGCACGCGCGCGGAATACAAATTAGCCCCTTTACTTTTAAATGAAGACGCGCGGCCGCATTCAAAACATTTGTTTCATTACGCGGCGGGTCCCTCGCCCATTTCGCCCGTTCATAATCTGCTTTTTACATCGGAGGAACTGCAAATGAAAGTTCTACAAGCGACCCGCGCGCAGTCCGTCGTTCGCAGTTTGCAGTGTAAGCTCGGCGAAAATTTTGTCACTCCAGGATAATTGCTAATACCCCGCCGTGGCGCGTGGATATTACAACGGGATTGTGTTTGACTGCGAAGACACACGGCTCAACTTTGATAGTGTTAATTAGCAGCTACCTAGTACTAGCTGTACTTTCGTCCTGCACGTTCCTCCTTCGTTTCTTTCTTCAAGTTATCGTCCGTGCTCCCGTGAAAGGTTACTTAGTCTTTAAATTTCTTGAAGTAAAGCCTCATTCAAAATGACCGGAACTTCACCCGAAGAGATAGTGAAAATACTGCCGCTCGTAAAAGTGAATGTTTCACTCACAAACTTAGTGTGGATCCTGACTTCATGTCTACGAATGAATGTTTCAATTAATTACGGTAAATCTGTTCGGTGAGATCCATTAGATTCAGTCTTCAATTTTAAGTGAAAACATTCAATGATTTAGAATGGCGAGAATTCATTTTATATCAATAAAACATTATTTGAGTTCTGGTGAGTCGGCTATTATTTTATATACTTAAACTTCTTAAATTAAATTTTAATTTTACTGAAACTTTAGCCGAGAAGAGTACTTTTGAAATTTCATGAAATAAAATTCTGCTAAAAACAAATGAAAATTCGCTCGAAGAGGTAGGGAAAATACTATTAGGTGAAATATAGAAATCATAAGATTGTGTGTTTTATTCAAACTTATAGAATGAATTTTCACTGCATATGAGTGAATGTTTCAAGCGGTTACAGTGAATTTGTTCTTGTGACGAATCAATTAGAATCACTCTTCAATTTCAGATGAAAATATTCATTTGACGATTCAGAGTGGAAAATCCATTCTCTCTCTCTATAGTATATTAGTAAAAGCTTATTTTAATTCTGCCGATTAACTCGGCCGATTCTATTTTTCAAATGCATTTTCATTGGAAAAAAATTATAAAGTGGGAGAAACTCTTTAAATTTCTTTTTCTAAGTTGCTCCTTAAATTTCTTGAGTAAAATCTCATCTAAAACAAGTGAAAAATAGCAGTATCTTTACTCGAAGTGAAATATTGTCAATCAAAATCGCAAGAGTGAATTTTTCACTTAAACTTAGAGTGAATTCTGACTTTATACGAACGAATGTTTTAATTGATTAATGTGAATTTGTTTCTTGAGACAGTGAAGTACATCAATCATACTTCTTTAATTTCACATGATAATATTTAATCAACGATACAGAGTTGAAAATTTACTCTGAATAAATGAAAAATCGTAATTTCAACAACTTGGCTGTTATCCTACTTCTAGAGAGATTTTTATTTGAAGAAATCTATGGAATATTTTTGAATTCTTTTGGAGTAAAATCTTCTTCAAAATAAAGAAGATTTTCGAAAATTCACTCGAAGTAATAATAAAAATGTTGACAATCTGGAATCATAAGAAAGAATATTCCAAACTTATAGAGTAAATTCTAACTCCATTATAGTGAATGTTTCAATCGATTAGAACATTTGTTCCTGTGACAGTGTAATTCAGATTCATTCTTCAATCTTAAATAGAAGTTCTTATTTGACTATTCAGAATAACACAAATTCACTTTTTTATCCAATAAAAGATTATTTAAATTCCGGTAATTTGTCTGTCATTTTATTTTTTATGTAGGGTTTCATTCGAAGAAATGTAAAAAGTAGGAGAGACCAGGGCCAGCTGTCGTTTTAGAATTTTAGATATTTTAGAATTTTTAAGTTTTACAACTTCTAATAAGTAACTAATTGTTGTGACTGACTGTATAAACAAGATAGAGACAATTTTCTTTCATGTATTAATCGTCACGATTCTGTTAACCGTATATTTTGTAATAATCAAAACACGAACATGCAGCCTTGGTTCAATTGCACAGTAGTGCAAGACAAGACAGCTACGTATATCCTGATTAGTAGTTCTAGAGTCTCCGCGAGAAGTCTCCACAGCCCTTCTACTGGGCTTAACTGTAGGCCAATTTTTTTAACTCAATTTTTATCTTTTATTTCAATTACTTTATGAATAAAAATTGCATTTATGATCAAAAACAGTTTACTACCCACATACCAAGTTTTATTCTAGCTGGTAACACATCATTTAATTTTATTCAGTCACAATGGAGAATATTCAAAATTTCAAGAGGCTTGAAAATTTACTTTGCGCTGTTACCAAATCAGTTTCTTTCATTCCTTCACTGTAATATTATCCTAATTTTAATGTAACTCAGTGTATTTATGTTCTAAAAAAGGACTATTTTGCGATTTTGTAGCCTTTATTCTTCTGAAGATAAATATAAAAAAAGCATGTGAACAACATATCCCTGGAGCTATATAGCTCCGATCTTCCCTACTCTCTCAGAATGTGTAAAAATTTATTTTTTAAATTAATAATTACAAATGTAATATGGTTGTTTGCAAAATGGTAGAGGAATTTTTGTACAGTCTAGTCTCTAATCTATACTTTTATATAAGAGATTTATATACTATCATCATACACTTTGTACATACAAATATTACTGATACAAAAAATATTATTTTTTATTTTTCATATCAACGATTGCTTTGTGTATTAATTTATCCAATAGAGATGTGCAGATAATAGGAAGAAGTGATACATATATTTTGAGTATTACGTTAAATGATGAACTTTTTACTGCTATATTTTCTAAACAAAAAGATTAATAATTCTGAAAGTTGTGTATAATATCGATATATTAGAATATTTAATATTGTAGTAGTTTTTCATTAAAAACTTAATTTTTGTTAGAGTTAGCTAGTACAAGAAATTGAAAATAGAAATTAGAAATAATACATCAATCGCAAAGAACACATATAAGAAGAGTCAACTTTGAATACTCCTTTATCTAATTTTGGATAACTTTGGATTTTGAATACCTCAATTTTCGAATTTTAATCTTTTCTCAATTGCACAAGCAGTTAAATAATATTTTAATTTATATGCAGTGGAGATGTTTCAATGATTTTACCAGTGAAAATCACGTTCGAAAATAAAAATATTATCTTTCGGAATCACCAGAGAAAAGAGATAGGTTCATTGAAGCTTATAAAGTGAGTTCTGACTCTGTACAACTAAACATTTTAATCGATTGAAACCTATTTATTCCTGTGACGGTGGAGTACGTCAGATTCTCTCTTCAATTTCAAGTGTAAAGACTCATTTGATTCAAAGGAAAGATTCACTATAATTCGAATGATTCAGTTGTCACTCTTCTTTTTCAGTAAAAATTTCACCCTAAGAAATTTAGAAAAAATATTCTGCCCTATACCGCTCGAACACTCGATAAAATGTCAATTGAATGAAATCAGATAATATATGAAGCAATTTATCAATGTAATTTATGAATTATGCATAAAATACATTTTACGAATTATATTCAAATGATGACACGAACGGCGATCAAGTTGCCCTATCGATAGTTAATATTGGCTCCTTTGTGCCGAACATATTAATGCGTAATCAAATTCGCAACTTCCAACCACGGCGCCAACACGTATCTGTCGCAACGTGATGGTTATCAAACGGCATGGCTGGGGCCGATCCATCATAATGCTCGATCTATCGTGGAATAATTTCAGCGAGCTTATCCAATCCAATCCGGTGAATATCTCCATTAAAAGGGAATAGCATCGATTCGCCGCTATCCAACGTGCGCCAGTGGAAGTCACGTTTGTTCTCCGAACGTAACCACCAAACAGTCTATTTATTCGTACGATGTAGCTTCGTGTAATTGATACATAGCTCAGTTCGGCTAACCATGCTGTTGCATCTCGATTCGCGCAAAAAAGGGAAAAATGGCTGTTGTAACACCGATAATACGGCAGTGCATCATATCGGTGACGTAATGCACGATTTATATCTCGGCTACGTCTACAACATTTTTCTCAATATTTCCGTCGAGCGTGTTCGGAATTTTTCACATTTTTCTGAATCGTAAGAGTAAGTGACCGCGTATACGTAATCGCTTTTTATTCGTTTACGTTTAATGCGACACTAACGTAGAAAATCCTCTCTTCTTAAATACGGATAAAGACAATAAGACTTTTTCTCTGTCCTCCCCGTCTTCTCTCTCTCTCTCTCTCTCTCTCTCTCTCTCTCTCTCTCTCTCTCTCTCTTTCTCTCTTTGCGAGTCGCATTTTGATGAAAAGATCTGACAGTTTTTTCGTCGGATATTTAAGGGATAACATCACGGTTGAACTTTGAAAAAATCGAAAATTTTTTTTTGCTTATATCACTAGTTTTGAATGTTAAAAATATGATACAAGTGATTTAAAACTGATATGGAGGGACCACACCTCCTGTACGTTCGGCAGATATAGGGATCTATTCTTCTATTGTTTTCAATATTAGAAGAATAAAGAAGGTTACACGCAAAACCCTAACGAGCTTCGACGCTACTGTGTGGTCTATGACTCCAAAGTTTTTTCAAGTGGGAAAAATTATGGATATAGCTACAGATGTAGCTATATGTTATTATAACGATGGCTACAATAGCATAATGCAAATCATGCAAGTTTTGTACCTTAAAATTGGTCCCACTTGCTACAACTTCTGCGTGGAGGCAGACGCGCGCCGCATCAAGCTAGCTGAGCGCAACATCACTGACCAAGCCAAAGAAGCTAGGAAGTCAATTTTATCAATAAGAAAAGAAGAACATGAGGTTGACGTGTCAGAGGAAGACCAATTGTATGGAGCAAGCATCGCCGATTAAAGGTAAATCTAAAAAATTGAACTGTATATACAAAAAACTAGTATGAAAAACTATAACAGCGTTTTTCTCGAAATACTTTTCAAAATCGGTGGGACAAATATCTCAGCCAATTTCTATCCGATTGGTTTGAAGTTTTAACACAATCTTCTCAGATATATTTCCCTTTCGAGTACGTAGGATTTTTTCGAAACGTTTGAACTTTTTTTTGCAGTAACCATTTCTTTAACAAAATTTTAATAGAAGAAATGAACTTTCTTCCCAATAACGTGCCAAATTGCGAACAATTAGTATTTCTCTATAATCCTACGTACTCGAAAGATTTAATGTATGTAGATAATAAAAATCTTTGCCTGATTGTTCCAGATCTAACCAGACTGGAGCAAGAAGTCCCCCCGTTTTTTACGAAAAGAAAAACACGTCTCCGAAGAAATGCCAGTACACCGCCATTTTGAAAAAAAAAAATATGTTTGTATAGTTCGATAGTTATATAATACAGGTCTGCATTTGATTTTTCAGTCAAATTAATTTTTCTACTTGTAAAGAATGCTCAAAATTAGGTATCATTTTTCGGCCTCAACCGTGGCGTTACCTCTTAAGGGGATGCCGGTGCGAGCGACGAATTTGATAAGCGTCGATAACGTAGAGCGATCATCAAAAAGTAGAAAAGGTTATCATTTATCGACGATCAAATTTATGTACACATAGTAGATATTTATGAAATAAAAACGATCATCAAATAGGCGCTAATATAATACCGTTATCATCTTTTTACAGATTATGCAAGTTATGCAAATATGTGTGCTACGTTATCATTTCAATTTTCATACACATAGACGTTATGTAAATCTGAATGCTTCGTTGCCGATATTCGCATTCTCTCCAAAATAAACTTTTGCTATTTCTTTGATAAATTCTTCAAACCGCTTGCGTACTCGGTGCATCAAAGAAAGAGTTTTTAGAGAAGAGTGTTGTAGGCGCAAGCGTAGTTTGCGAATAATTTTTTGAAAAATACGTTACCTATTATTTGAGTTTTCAATATAATTAGTAACGATAATTTGAGATATCATTTTCATTTCGCACTGATCACTTTATTTTCGCACGTAATTTTATCATATAAATTGAAGCAGTTAGTACGATGTAATTTTTGAAAAATTAAATCAGTGTCACGATAGCAGTAGTTCCACATCGTTTTCATCCTTGAAGCAGGAATGCCCTATTTCATTTATGCATGTACTTTTACCATACAAAAGTATTTTTAATTTGGTCAAGTCAACACAAAGTAAAATTTGTTGGGAAATGTCGTTGACATGATACCGAATATCTTTGCAAAAGTATTGTTTCGTGCTGCTTCGACAATATTAAAAACCTTTTTGGTGAAAGTACGTGCGAAAATGAAGCGGAGCATCCATCAATATGAGACTAAAACGATAAGGAACAGTTACTATTACGACATCGAATCTTTCTGCAAAGTTTACTTCTTTCTACTTGCGTCGAATTAAAAACTCTTTTACATGGTAAATTTATGTACCAAAAATGAAGCGGAGCATCCACCAATATGAGACGAAAACGATAAAAAAACAGTTACTATCACGACATCGAATCTTTCTGCAAAATTTATTTATTCCTACTTCCGTCGAATAAAAACTCTTTTGCATGGTGAAAGTACGTGGGAAAATGAAGCGGAGCATCTCACGTGATCTAAGAGACGATACAGAGCGAAATAGTTAAACTTCACGTTATTTTCGAAAATATATCTTTGCAAACGCGAAAATTATTAAAAAAAAAAACTGTAAGATATTACCCTAGAATGTGTTCTAGATGCTAACATTCTATGACCCAAATAATCTACAGTAACATAATCGACTTTCGGCCAATGCGCGAGAATCTAACATTCCTACGACACTAAATTGGATCCAACGTTATGAACGCTATTTTGAGTTATTAGAAAATTATTTTAAAGATTCTGGACGTGTTACTGAGAGAGTAGAGTGACATTGACACATTGTGATCCGAGAGACGATGCAGAGCGATATAGTCTAACTTCATGTCATTTTCGAAAATACATCTTCGCAAAAGTGAAAATTACTAAAAAAAAAACTATAAAATATTATCCCAGAATTTGCTCAACATACTATATGACCTAACCTGAAGTAACATGACCGAGTTTTGGCCCATGCGCAGGATAGATACTACTGCGCATGCGCGAGAATCCGAATATACTGGGCTGCATTCGGAAACACATTGTGTGCACACTACTAGACGATAGCCGTTGGAGTGAGCGAAATACAAGAGTGAGATAAAAAGAGAGGGAGTGTACTCGAGTGACGTTTCCGAACGCAGCCCTGCTACGATGGATATAACGTGATGGATGCGAAATTGGGATACTGGGAAATTATTTTCAAGATCCCGGGAGTGTTACGGAGGGAGTACTGTGACACTAACACACATTATCACCTAGGAGACGATGCAGAACCAAATAAGTATCCCTCACATCAATTTCGAAAATATATCCTTTCAAGCGCGAATGTTACTTTAAAAAACTCTAAAAATTATCCCAGAATATGCTCTACATGCTAATATTATATGGCCTAATCTTTTTTTTTTTGTTGAGGTAGAGGAAATGCATTACGCACACCCCCGGAAAATACGGGTCCTCTCCAGGGGTAGTGCGGGACTCTTCCCCTCCCGACAAACCGGGGAGGGGGCCTATTCACTAAAATCTTTGCCAGGTCCCTTGCGGCCATCGCAAGGGCGCCCTGGGAACCGCTTGCGCATAACTTCCGGGACGCCCTCGGCCGCCGGGCGGGTCTGACTAACCCGCCCCCATTCTCGGGCCGGGGAGAACTTCCCCCTCGGCCCACTCCACCATTCTTCCGTGACCGGACGTGGGGCCCCCCCGTCCGGTCACACCATTCCCCAAACGGGGCACTATGGGCCAGGTCCGGTCCCGTCCGTACCCGATCCGCCCCTTCGCTCGCGACCGAGGTTAAGGGGTGGAGGGGTCATTATGCCCCTTCATCCCTCTTGATTAGGAGACCCCGTACTCCGGGAGGGGTGAGTGACCCCGCGCAGGCGGATCGGCCACCTTGCCCCCCTCCCGGATATGACTTAACCTGCAGTAAGATGACCAACTTTCACCCCATGCGCAGGATAGGTATTATTGCGCATGCGCGAGAATCTGAATATACTTCTACGATGGATCTAACGTGATGGGCGCGAAA
>NW_022639488.1:1388037-1388221 GCF_010583005.1 Odontomachus brunneus | reverse complement strand
AAACATTTTTTTCTAAAATGCTTAGTTTTCGAGATATTTCACCAGTCCGGAACTTTTTGAACACCCTGTATATAAAACATAAGATAAGCATATATAATATATACAGAGCATATAAATATGACATGTTGAAATATATCAGTTAAATATATCATCAAGAAATAATCTGACGAGAAGGTATTCTGCA
>NW_022639488.1:1385763-1388027 GCF_010583005.1 Odontomachus brunneus | reverse complement strand
GACGATGCAGAGCGATATAGTCTAACTTCATGTCATTTTCGAAAATACATCTTCGCAAAAGTGAAAATTACTAAAAAAAAAACTATAAAATATTATCCCAGAATTTGCTCAACATACTATATGACCTAACCTGAAGTAACATGACCGAGTTTTGGCCCATGCGCAGGATAGATACTACTGCGCATGCGCGAGAATCCGAATATACTGGGCTGCATTCGGAAACACATTGTGTGCACACTACTAGACGATAGCCGTTGGAGTGAGCGAAATACAAGAGTGAGATAAAAAGAGAGGGAGTGTACTCGAGTGACGTTTCCGAACGCAGCCCTGCTACGATGGATATAACGTGATGGATGCGAAATTGGGATACTGGGAAATTATTTTCAAGATCCCGGGAGTGTTACGGAGGGAGTACTGTGACACTAACACACATTATCACCTAGGAGACGATGCAGAACCAAATAAGTATCCCTCACATCAATTTCGAAAATATATCCTTTCAAGCGCGAATGTTACTTTAAAAAACTCTAAAAATTATCCCAGAATATGCTCTACATGCTAATATTATATGGCCTAATCTTTTTTTTTTTGTTGAGGTAGAGGAAATGCATTACGCACACCCCCGGAAAATACGGGTCCTCTCCAGGGGTAGTGCGGGACTCTTCCCCTCCCGACAAACCGGGGAGGGGGCCTATTCACTAAAATCTTTGCCAGGTCCCTTGCGGCCATCGCAAGGGCGCCCTGGGAACCGCTTGCGCATAACTTCCGGGACGCCCTCGGCCGCCGGGCGGGTCTGACTAACCCGCCCCCATTCTCGGGCCGGGGAGAACTTCCCCCTCGGCCCACTCCACCATTCTTCCGTGACCGGACGTGGGGCCCCCCCGTCCGGTCACACCATTCCCCAAACGGGGCACTATGGGCCAGGTCCGGTCCCGTCCGTACCCGATCCGCCCCTTCGCTCGCGACCGAGGTTAAGGGGTGGAGGGGTCATTATGCCCCTTCATCCCTCTTGATTAGGAGACCCCGTACTCCGGGAGGGGTGAGTGACCCCGCGCAGGCGGATCGGCCACCTTGCCCCCCTCCCGGATATGACTTAACCTGCAGTAAGATGACCAACTTTCACCCCATGCGCAGGATAGGTATTATTGCGCATGCGCGAGAATCTGAATATACTTCTACGATGGATCTAACGTGATGGGCGCGAAATTGGGATATTGGGAAATTATTTTCAAGATTCTGGGCGTGCTGCTGAGGGAGTTAATTGACATTGTCACCCAGGAGATGATGGAGAACGAAATAAACACACCTGACGTCAATTTAAAAAATATAACTTTTCAAGTGTGAATGTTACTTGAAGAAACGCTAAAAAACTATCCCTGAATGTATTCTAACACATGCTAACACTACATGACTTAACCTACAGTAACATGATCGGCTTTCGGCCTATGCGCGGAATAGGTACCACTGCCCATACGCGAGAATCCAAATATACTGCTATGGATCTAACGTTATGGGCGAGACTTTGGAATATTGGGAAATTATTTTCAAGATTCTGGACGTGTCACTGAGGGAATAGAGTGACATTAAGGCACATTGTCATCTAAGAGACGATGCAGAGCGATATACGCACACTTTACATAATTTTCGGAAAAACATCTTTGCGAATGCGAAAATTTCTTTAAGAAATTTTAAAAAATTATCCCCGACTTAACTAACTCGACTTAATAATTTTGTGGAAACACAAATCTCATCGGTTCGGATCTCGGCTTCAGAGGAAACACACAACACTTCGGTTAAATCTTGGCTTAATAATTTAGCGGATCTTCCATACACATTGGTTCGAATCTCGGCTCAATAGCGGGAAATTAAATAAGTTTAGCGGGAAATCGAAACATTTTGATTTGAGTTTTGGCTTAATAATTTAATTTGTTATCTTCAATTTGTCGAAATTTAATTTGTTGTCTTGTTAACAACAAACGTGTATGCATAAGAAAATTTCTCCGAAAAGATAGTATGTCGAATATAATACGACACAACAAATTATAAAGTTTATTAATCAAATAGTATATATAGAGCATAAATTGGGTATACAGGGTGTTCAAAAAGTCCCGGACCGGTGAAATATCTCGAAAACTAAGCATTTTAGAAAAAAATGTTTCAGATAAAAGTTGTGGCGTTTAAAAAGATGTATTTACTGATCACATCAGTTTGACCTTGGGTTGCGTAGCGAAGGTCAGGTCAAGGTCACATTAATTTTTTTAAAT
>NW_022639488.1:1383107-1384478 GCF_010583005.1 Odontomachus brunneus | reverse complement strand
TTTTGGAAAGCTCTCGAGATGTGCTATAAGAATATGCAATGAAAAATGGGGTGTTCCATTTAAAAAAATTAATGTGACCTTGACCTGACCTTCGCTACGCAACCCAAGTTTAAACTGATGTGATCAGTAAATACATCTTTTTAAACGCCACAACTTTTATCTGAAACATTTTTTTCTAAAATGCTTAGTTTTCGAGATATTTCACCAGTCCGGAACTTTTTGAACACCCTGTATATAAAACATAAGATAAGCATATATAATATATACAGAGCATATAAATATGACATGTTGAAATATATCAGTTAAATATATCATCAAGAAATAATCTGACGAGAAGGTATTCTGCAGAGTCGAAATTTCAATTGGCCATTGTTATGCAAGAATGATCCAATTAAAAAAATTAAATACTTTTATCAATGGATAATCCATTCATATCTTTTTAATCCAAACAAAAAAAATTCAAGCCTTATAGATACTTGAAATGAATTAAGAAGTGGTTTTTTATTTTTACCAGTCGCGTCTTTTTGAACATTTTTCTAAGTATTAAGCTAGTCAGTACTCTTAAAGAAATGCTGGACTCGTTGAACTATTGCGAAAATCTTAGAGCTAAATTCTTTGGTTATATTATTCTTACGTAACTCCGACGGATATTATTTTGAGATGGACAATGGGGATAGATTGGAGAACTCCAGGATATTTGATAAAAGAGGAGTTGGATAGGGAGAAGATGAAGGGAAAGACAGGACGATGGGCGAAAAAATTTGAGGAGAGATTGGAAGAGGGAAAAGGGGGAAATAGCGAGAAGGTGTTGAAGGGAGATGAAAGAGAGATGGAGTAGGGGTAAAATAGTAGGAAAGTGAGAAAAGGAAAGGGAGGAATGTATAGGTGGATGGGATGTGAAAGAGGGGGAGAGTATTGAGGGAGAAGAGTTAGAGAAGAGGGAGAGGGAGGAACAAAGGAGGGAGAAATGGGAAAGCATTGGAGAATCTAGGTGTAATAGATGGTATGGATGGGTAAAAAAGAAGGGCTTGTCAGGATATCTAGAAAAGGGATGGGAGGAAGAAAGATGGAAGAGGATAATAAGGTTCAGGCAGGTAAATGAAATTAGGTATGAAGGTAGGTATTGGGAACAAGAGGATAAGAGAAGGTCTAGGATATGTGGGAGTAAGGAGGAGACATAGGAGTATGTGTGGAAGGAAGTGAGGGAGAGGAAGGGAGGAGAAGTGATACGGAGTATACTGGGAGAAGAGCGCAAAGGAGAGGAGTGGATGAGGAGAGTAGAGTGAATAAGGGGAGGGGTGAGTGGGGTAGGTTGAGAGGTAGGAGGTGTTGGGGGAGGGGAGAGTGAGTGAGAGAGAGAGAGAGAGAGAG
>NW_022639488.1:1379719-1381177 GCF_010583005.1 Odontomachus brunneus | reverse complement strand
GAGAGAGGAAACGGAAGGCCCGAGAGGGATTGGGCTTGCGGGGGATGCATAGCGTAAGGCGTTAGGCTATAAGTTAGGATTAAGTTAGATATAAGTAGCTTAAAACATTAGAGATAAGATAGCGGAGATGTGTGTGTGTGTGTGTGTGTGTGTGTGTGTGTGTGTGTGTGTGTGTGTGTGTGTGTGTGGCGAGTAGGAGCGAAAAGCTGTTGAGAAATGTAGAAAATTGTAACTCTATTGGGGATCAATAAAGACTTTATCTATCTACCTGTCGCAGTAAAGCCTGCAACTCTTGCTCGCGTGAGAAACACGCGTCTTAATTTGTATTAATTATTGCCTCAATGGTCGCGAAGTCAAAACGCGTTATTAAAAATCGACACGGAATAATCTAAAAAATAACGCGACAGCTCCCGATGTGTTCGTCTTGACAGTTAAGAGTGTTGTGGCGTGACGCTCGAGCACGTGCTTGCGCCTTTACATGACCCGGCCGCGCGCCCCTCCCCAAAGCGCCATTTAATCAGCAGCACGAGCAGGCCGTTATGACAGAACGTTTACTTAGCCTTTGTGGAGCCTAGAGTTTTTGTTAGAGCTGTTGCCCAGGTATTATTAGGACCGATTATTCGATCATAATTATTTTGTTATTATCTACTCGTGGATATTATCTCACGATTGTCGAAAAGATATTATTATTACTACCATTTAATATTCGAATATTATTACTTTTTTATTCGATTATTATTTAATTTATTCTGTTGTTATTTAATTATTGCCATTACGCATAGGAAAGCAACTCGGGCGTGCCGTTACGACAATTTCTTTATTTCATCTTTAATCAGTTATTATTGCTTAATTATTGTTATTCATTGTTATTACCGATTATTCGATCATCGTTACTCAGTTGTTATCTGCTCGCGGCTATTATCACTCGACTGTCGAGCAGATATTATTATAATTGTTCTAAAAACGTAATATTATTCGAATAATTAATGGTAGTGATAATAATACCTAACCGACAATCGTGATAATAATTGCGAGCGGATAATAATTGAATAACGATGTTCGAAGAATCGATAATAACAATGAATAACAATAACTGAGCAACGGCAATAATAACTGATTAAAGACGAGGTAACGAAATTGTCGTAACGGCACGCCTGAATTTTCTTATGCGTAATAGCAATAATTAAGTAATAATCAAATAAATTAAATGATAACCGAATAAAGAAGTAATAATACTCGAATATTAAATGGCAGTGATAATAATATCTGTTGAACAATCTTGTGATAATACCCGCGAGTGGATAATAAAGAAATAATGATAATTGAATGATCGGTAAAAGCAATACCTTGATAACGGCTCTAACGAAAACTCTAGGCTCAACAAAGGCTAGATAAACCGATCGTCATAACGTCCTGCTTGGGCCTTTGACTGAGCTGCATTGGTGAGAGAGGGAGGGG